>NW_019214197.1:70028-86224 GCF_002532875.2 Varroa jacobsoni | reverse complement strand
GATGACCTGATTTTGTCTTTTCTTTTGAAAACTATGATTGACTGAACGCAGCTAGGCGAAATAAATGCGCTGATCAACTGTCTAGTTCGTGAAGAGTAACTCGAAATCAATCACGTCTTTGCAGTTCCAAACATAACGCATAACCTCTTTTGAATTAAGTTTTAGTTGAACGTTAGGCTTTGGCTTCTTTCGTGGGACTACCCAGTTTTGTCTGGTTCATGTTGACGTACAGGCGCTAATTCTCATAACCCGTAACATTTCTGTGCAAAAGTTGCGCGACGTTCGACACTGGGCAAGAAGTTTCAATGCCGTAACTTCTAGTCGGATTTTATGTTATATATAATTCATAAGCTATCCAAGCCTCAAGTTTTTGGGTAGATTTAGGGGACATAAGATGATTAACAACAATCTTGCGGCTGCAGCATGTTTTTTCGGCCGATTCTTAAGTTTTCTGTCGGCCGGCTTCCTTCAGAAGTGCTTCCTCCCGGGTGATCGTCATTAAACTCAAATGGTTTGTCAAAGCGAAAGGATCCTTAATGTCATGGGTACCGTTTTCAAACAGTACAAGGCACTCATGCAGAGTCATTTTAGCGATGGCACCATGCAATGTCCCGGGCTGTCTCATTAGCATTTTGAGCTTCACGAAGTGCATAATGTAGAAAGCGCCAAAGATGCATCTTTTCGCTCTATCTATGAGGAGCGCTTCCAAGTTTAAATTGCACTCGTAACACAAAGCCGCTGCAGCACGCCCATATGGTAGGAAAGGCGCCTTCGAGTAGAACATCAGAGGTTAACGAGAACTAAAAGGAAGCCTTGGAAGAAAACCGCGACAACTTGCCATTCGACCTGATGCAATGCAGTTTTTGGATTGCCTCCTTTAGTACTAAATTGGTTCCTTAAGTTTACCGGTTCTATATACATTGTTATAACTAATAGCGATTAAATAAATTTAAAATATTTTTTGCTAAAATCTTTTCAATCAAACATTAAAACAGCATGTCTACTGTGTACCTCTCTCCCAACTGACCGGAAAATGGTTCGAAGCGAGCGAAATTTTTACAAAAAACCACTACTGTTTTTTTTTCAGTGATGCAAAATGTGCCAAGGCCGGGTTAGGTAACATTTGACTTTCTATACCTTCGCGTATTTTTAGCTTCGCTTTGCCTCCTGGAGAACGTGGTCTTCTCTATTTGTTTAAAACATGCCCTATAAATAACCCAGACATCGTTCCAAGTATTTTGATTTTGTCTATAGACGCTGAGCCTCTACGTGGCGCCAAATGGAAACGACATTACTCGCAGCTGTTGGCATGTGTAACGTACAACAAATATATTGTTAGCACACTTCAGCTTTTTCAATTGTAGTTGATACACAGTTCACGTTTGTTTCAATATTGTAAATTTACATCCTCTAGCGTTGACAACTATTTCTCCTTTGTTCTATGTGACCGCCATGGGGCATATGTCCTACCGTCGCCAACAGGCTACAAATAAGGTAAATATACAAATAAAAATTAGGATGTTACTTCTAGTGTCCCCGTGATGGGGCATTGGCAACATGTTTGCCTACTAAATTTAGGGGCATATGGGGTGGTCTAGATCCAGAAGCCAACGTTGATACGCAGGCGGCAAACGTCTGAAGCAATGGTAAAACTCAGGACATTCATTTATATTATTATACCCATACATCTCTAGCTAGCCGGTTTGGCGGTCGTTGCAGATGACAAGCAATATTATACAACTACAGAAGTTGCTTCACACGGAGATTTCTACCATTGTTTGCACAGATTGTTTTCTGATTTGATTTCGGTACGGCAATGGCTTATTTGGATACCCAGGAACATTGCGCTTTATGCCAGCTTCGTGGCGCGTCTCGAACAGTCGGATCAGGGCTCCGCGATAGATCTACCCAAACGATGGGCGTTCTTTTCGTTCGCTGGAAAACTCTTGTAAAGATCGAAGATGCCACCAAAACATTTGAAACTGAAAATGGGCGGGAAAGCCTACAGGTAAAATGCACAATTGCGTTTCTAACAAATTATACAAAGCACATATAAAAGGAACTGCTGTATAATTTCTAGCTTGACTCGCAGCAGGTTTAAATTAAAGGGCGGATTTGTTCAATTGTTGAAGTTCTTATTTCAACCTAAATTAAGTTTACCCGAGTAAAGCCGAAGTGTTTTTAGGGAAAGTTTCCACAACTTAATCAAAGCTTAAGCAAGCTAAAAAAAAAATCAAATGATACCTAATTTCATGTTCAGCATAAAGCTGTGAGTTGTGGAATCGGGTAATGCATAGCTGTTTTAAAATATTGACGATGGTAATCATGTATTCAAGTTACTTTTCAAGTTATTTCCTAACTTTTTCTCAACATTATACAAGTTCAGGCGTTATCAATCTCTGCGACGAAACAGCTTTTGAAATTGCTAGTATATGCCCGCCGTAGAGTAGGTCAGTGAAGAGTACTGATACATACAGTGACGAGATTTGTACTTGGACTCAGGCACCTGTTGAACATTAAAGACGATCCTTTACACGACCTTAAATACTCCTGTATCGTTCATATCGTTAGAGGAAAACAAACAGCTGAGCTTCGAACGATTTTTTTTGCATTATTGATGTTATGCTGATTCGTCGGATGAACAGCTAAACAAATAAAATGACTTGCACAATTAAAAGCTCCTGACTGACTATCTGTTTGCGTTCCCTGTTAGGGATCAGAAAATCTAATTTCGTCTATGAGCCGTAGTAACACGATGCTTTAACTTACCGTTGTCATCTTCATTGGTTTTGACCTACTTTAACTTAATTGATCAAATTTCGGTCTTTCAAGTTTTTATTCAAATACTTTTTTATAGTTAACACTACTAGTAGAAAGAATAACTGTAATGGTAACTAACGAAAGTATCATAGTCAGAGTATCATATCAAGGGACGTTTCGAACAACGAAAAAATAGGGTAATATCGCCACTTTATTGTGTACCTTATAATATCTGTCTGGAACATATAAGCACATTCCTCATCCTTTCGACACGTTTTATGGATGATCTTCTACAGGAGGTGATCTTTCTACTTTGGAAAGCCGGAAGAATATTACAAACGTTTCGTAAACGGATTGGAAACTCAAGCATGCTGCACGTTACAATGTTTTTTTTTGTTTGTTTTTTATTACAGTGATATTCACCTTCCGATGTCGGAGCGTCCTCTCAGGGAGGACGATACACTTGTATTGTAAATATATACGGAACGCTTGTCCTTATGCCGGTGTGTTACAAAAAATCACATGTGCTTTTCTTACGGTATAAATTACTCGACATAGAGGTGATTGGTTCTGGTTGAACACGATAGCTGCGACGTTTACTGCTTGTGGGAGTTCTCTGATCAGCAAGTTGAGACGACTGATCGCATGTACGCAATATCACAATGTGAAATAGAATTTTAATAAAAAGAGATCCTTGCTTAAGGCAAAGACTGTTTCATTTTACTTTAAAATAAAAAAAAAAAAAAAAGAAAAACAACAAACAAACTTTAAAAACGTCTACTGGAAGTAATTCTTTCGATCAAAATTTACAATACTAAAATATATAGTTAATGAATACATTAGCCGTATAGCTTGGGTAATTTTTTGCTATCATTTTATCGTCGGAGACAGTATGCCAATAAAATATGGCAGAACCAGGTTTAAAAAGGACAGAGGTTACCAGTTCAGGTACTACATTGTGTATGTTTTTTTTGGATAGAGCTTTGCCTTTGGTCGAATCTCTGTTGCAGAGTATATCCACTTACTGCTTGTCGGTCATTGTAGAAGTCACTTCTAGGTTTAATGTTGTTATAAATGTTATTTTAAATACTGGTGAAAAACACCTCATGCACTGGGCACTCGTCAGAACTAAACAGAAACGCAGAAATATAATGAATTGTTTACGTTTGAAACATAGGTTGAATAAAAATCATGCGTGTGTCAAAAATGTCCTATGCTCTGTCCCCTGTGTAGACTAGGAGAAAGATCAAGTAGGTCAACGGAGATGATTGTTCTTACCATAACAGCGTCGGCATACGATAAGTTGGCAGTTTCCTGGGACGAACACACTCCCTATGGTCAAATATAAAATCATATTGAATAACCTCCCAAGTTTGAGGAGATGTATACAAAACTATCTTCTCAGCTCCGGTTATCTCGTTGAATTTGTTTTGAGATGATCACGCTACCTGTACCAAAGCGGGTTTTCTGAGAATCAGTTCATTGCAAGAAAAATTTTCCCAGATAGCCCTAATATACATTTGGCCGTGGTCGAATGAGAATGAGAATATATGTCAAGTGTGGCGGGGCCTTATGTTTATCCCAACCAGATGTGGTCGCACCGCATCGACCTTGAGCTGCTTTCGCTAGGTACGCCATCTACCAGGTTGTTCGGGAAACTGTCCTTCATTTTGCTGCTTCGAATTTAGTTTACATCACAAAATTTAACTTCGAATGAGGCCTATGAAGTAGCTTGTTTGAAATGGCGACAGTTTCGATATCTTATAAACTGAGAATTAGATTGAATGTAAGACATCGCGACAATATAAGGTGACCAATCGTGGGTGAACTGAAGGCAGTTTGGTTGTTTTTGTGCGCACCCTTAATGTTTCAGTTGTTAGGTTGCAAATGAAGTTTCCACATTTTTCTGCCAAATAGAAAACATGGTATGTTTTCTCATTGCGACAACAACTTACTGTCCGCCGTCGTTTTCCGCGATCTCCTTCCATCTGTCAACCAACTTATTTTCCCTTTCATTGGGCAGTGAAAAACTCGTCCACCCCGATTTTGAGATGCCCTTTACTCTCAGACGTGCGGTTCCCAATTCCGTTTGCCAGTGCAACTGTCTGCGTAAGGTCGGACCTCGTTCGTTGGATGTTTTTTCTTAAGTATCCTAAGAAGCGTCCAAGGAGAAGGTCCAAAGAAACGTACCAATCAATTGGATGATTAGCAAGAAGTAATTCTCATACAGTCCGATCAAATGCAAAGTCTTTGATGAAGATCTGGTGGGACCTGAGCCTTGGCTTCTCGTTTGGAGCCAGCCATCGCATTCTTCTTTCCTACTGACCTACAAATGCCACTTACCATCGTCGGGGACAATTTTGTGTGGGAATCAGTACTATGGCCGCCCTACACCAGTTAAGATGCAGCATTGAATCCTCGTTGAATTCAGAGAGTTTGTGAGGTACCCAAGCTCCAAGTTCCTGTGTAAACCTAGGTAACCTAAGGTGCCTGATAACGGTCATGCAACTGCAGCCCATCTTCTCGGGCAATTGCCGAGTTGTTTGTCAATCGTCTTCCTTCAAAAATGCTTTCAAATAATCGTCATCAAACTTAGAGGGTCGGTAAGAGCAGGGGCATCCTGAAGTCCCGAATACCGCCTTGAAACCTCACTAAACATCCTTGAATAGCCGTTCTATTGTTGTGTACAAAGCAGCTGTCATAGGCTGTTCCGACAACGTTTTGGCCATGATCGAATGCTGTAAATTTCAGAGGTTGTCGAAAATGCACATTTTACTTAACCATCTCTGAAAACTTCTTTTGAGCTGATTTTCTACTCACAACACAATACTGCTATATTAAATTAATAGAACAACAAGGGCGTTCTTGAAGGGTATATCAGAAGCAAACAACAAGTAGGGGAAGAAAAATTTTGCTTTTTAAAGCGCCGCAACTATATATTCAACCTAATGCATTTTAAGACTTTCTCTGTAAGGCAATATCCTGTGAGGGATTAGGCCGTCAGTCGAAGAAGGATAATATCTGTGAGCGAACTGCCAGGCCTTTTATACCTCGAATGGTTTACGTTTCTGGCTGTCACACTTAACCACTGCTAGCAACAATACTGCGTTCATGTAAAATTCGCACGTCCGCCGTATGGCTGCGTCCGTTGCGACTCGATGCATGATTGTTCTCGCATGCGTAATGTAATATGTCCCGACTAACCACCCTCCTAACGGCCGCGTGCGTGCCGACTCCGCAGTGCTCCAACGTGCCTAGGGCCTATTGTCCTGATTTACGTTACCAAACACACGCATATGTATATGCGCCTGACGCATGAACTATTGCGGAAACGTACCTTGAGACACCTTCGTCCATTTGTGCAAACCTCTATCTAAAATATTGTACAGTAATTCAGGGTGCGTTACTACCAGTTCTTGCTTAACGAAGGATAGTTATGGAACTATGTAATATGTACAGGGTAATACAGGTATTACTATATTCTGAGATGACTATATGCATGTGGGTGTGTATGTGTAACAAACATTCAATATCGTGTGTTTTAGCTTTTTCAGTTAGAGCTTCTGTTTGTAAACGAGCGCTACGAAAACCTCCGAATAAAAACGATTTGCGTCACAATATATAAATATTTCTTTATCACTAATATAGGTTCATTCACTCATATAGTTCAGTGTTTACTTGCCGGGACGTAGCAGTCATCAATTTGGCTATTTATAGCTCGAAAATGCGCTGACACTAGCAGAGCTAAAATTTGTTATTTCAATAACATAACTGAATGTCATGCTCAATTTTCACGCAATCATATGGCATGTATCAGTAAAGTGCTGTGTCGCTTTATGGGGCACAATGCTGGGACCCCCCCCCCCCCCCCCCTGACCTTTTAGTTGGCTGATTGCGATATCTAAAATTTCGTAGCTGTGCTATATAAAAAAAGGACAGGACATTTACAGAATCGTCACACAGAACGCTTGCTTTGTATATCTATTCGGGCGACAAATCATTTTACGAATGCTATGATACGTTCGACTCGAAGCCAACGATAACGTCTTTGCCTCAAAACACGATCTCTACAGGGATACTTTGAAGAAAACGCCACAAATTATGGCAGTTGGCTAGAATATTAACAATAAAGAGCCAAGAATACTGCACGCGTCATTAGTGCGTGCATGAGCTCAATAACGTACGTCAACGTACAGCATAAACAGAAGATCACGCCAAATGTGCGCGGCTAAATAATATACTTATATATCTAGATGTATGAAAACTATGTGTTAAAAATTCTAATAAATACAGCCCTGCTGTATGTTCTGGATAGGCCAGAACACTATGAATTAAATGTTGAAAAAGTTAGTTACGGGTTTACATGGAAAATCAGTGAAAGTTCAGCCATGTTTCCAGCCAGTTCAGCCAGTTGGTGCAATATGTTTGCATTCTTTTTCCTGTACGTATATATTCAGATAGCGACATTCATGATCAAGGAGAAATAAAGCGAAAAATCCTGAAAATCTTTTTCGGAAAACCCAATATTTCGGTTGATACGTTGAATCAAAAACGGGGCATTTTTAACAAACGTTTGATGTCCAAAACAATTTATTGTTTTCCGTTTCTCCTGCCCATTTTTTTAAAATCTGCATCATTATCTGCCTGAGTACATATTTGTAGGAGATAATGAAAATAGATTACACGGACGTCATTTATGTTAAGGTTAATCTTCCATACGATTTTGTTCTTTTTCTAACAGCCCGTTGCTACACATCTGCTTGCTATGCAAATATAGTTCATCTTCTAGAAATTGTTTTTAAAACGCTCTTATTGCTAAAAAATCTTTCGATTTATCCAAGTCTTTTTGCCTCTCACGAGGTACTAAACATTCGCGCAAATAGAGTAGAACCCCGCTGAATCAGCGACTTGGAATTTTTTGTTGAAAATGGGTCGTTAAAATGACGATGGCACTTTGAATTTGGGCAAGCCAATAGGCTCAAGCCATGTTCTGTATTTTGGCAGCAAGGTATTGAATTTGGGTGGCCGCAAGGGCCTATCACTGCGAGCAGTACTGAACACCTGAGGAGAGGAAAAATCGTTATTGAAGCTAGGTAACGTTAAAGTGTACGCAATTCTGCCACTAACTCGATGGGTCGGAAAATGCCTAGAAGATTGGTAGCGCGCTTTTCTTAGACGATTAACTATGGAATATTTTTGTACACTGAAGTATAGAGCTTAGATGAACTCATAAGGCGATAACACGAAGAAGCAAGAATAGTTTGCTCTTATAGCCGGCAATATAGGCAGCGCACCATGCCTAATTCCAGCTTACCTCATGAGGCACGGTCGTCCACAAGGTAATGGACAGGCATGCCCACACGGTAACTCCTTGCCGCATGTCTGATCACAGGCAGGCAAATCATCTTCGAAAGTCTGCTCGTCATGGAAATGACAATTTTGAGGGCATTGATGACCGCAAGGTAGTCTGACATTGCACCTCTCCTTGCAGCTGGTTTGCCAACTGACGGCGGAGTTTCCGCAATTAGAACCAAAAATCACCTAAAAAAAAGAATGTGCAGTTTCGTATACGCGGATTTTCAATTCGGGTTGTGTGATACCAATTTTTTTCCTAGTTTCTTTGTCTTTATTTTTTACTGAGCCAGTAGATTTCCTCTACAGGTGCCTCGCGAAAACTTCTCGCGAAACTAATGACAGTTGATAAATATAGTGATCATTGGCAGCGGTAGTCGGTCTCTTATGTATAAAGGTCGTCGAACTCACATCGGTTTTGTGCTTAGGACAGGTAAGAATAAGTGACTTGCGCACGAAACCGCACGACAGGAGATTGTTTACGAACCGTCGAACATTTTCATCTGACTGAAATTGTAAAAATACAAAAACTAGTTCAGTGATGCCGTTCCTAATCACCTACATCGCTTGACAGATGTTAATGTTTTTAATTTTACGTTCGTTACTGGCGTTAAGCATTGCTCCAGAAGGTTGGTCTATAGCATGGAACGACGTGTGTCTTACACCCGGCTTCAAACCTAGGCCATGAATTGGTAGGCAAACACATCATTATGGACGTTTGATTTGCACCCCGGAACCCGCGTATATTCGAATCAAACCCCACAAATAGATAATCGTTTCTAAACTACTCATCATTTTCGCCGTGGTATACGACTGTGCTAGTGGCTATTATTCACTTCATGATAATACAAGCTGTTCATGTAAATGCAATGCGACGTAGTCGGCACTGCGGTTCCCTGCTAACTTTTCGACCAGCAAAAACCCGACTGTTAAATTGAAAACGAGGATTACATAATCGTCCATATTCGATTGGAATCGTGTCCAGTACTGCGATGGTAATAAGGACCTAAACAGGGACTTCTGAGCGAGGTATGGTGGCATTAAGCAAGATGAGATATGACCTTTTTTAGTTGTTGAAGGTTGCCAATAAGGAAAACTCGACGTAAGCTGAAGAGTATAAGTTCGTACAGGGCTGGCAGAGCCTTCGTTGTTAGCCCGTGCAGAGATACGAAGGTGTCCGCATGTGGTTTGAACGCCCTGTCACAGATATGAAAAATAATTGGATAATATTATTGGATATTGGATAACACTTATGCAGATAAAGTAGGTTTGCTCTGTCCTAAACAGCTTAATATGCAAGGATACCGTCTACAATTAAGTAAGCTAAGTTAAATAATTAGGTGTTGTATTTAATAGTAATTTATCAATTAATCAACTAATTAATAATTTAACTTAGTTCAGCGATAACCGACAATGGGAATATTCAGTAACTATATATATTATCATATTAACATTTAATTTTATAATTATATTCAGATATAATTATATAAGACATTCAAGCAAGCGCCTGGATGACCTACGATGCTAACGTTCTTGCAGGAGATTCTTCGGAAGTAGGTAATTCTATAGTGGTTCGTGGTTCGTTGATTAAAATCGTTCTTGGTTTTGATTTTGGTAAAAAGTAGAACAAGTATGTAAAGTAAAATATTACAATTTTTCTCTGTAAATTGAAGGATAAAGGATGCTAGATATTTCGATGCAATAACTTCTATCGTTCTCCTGCTTAGGGATCCTACTTGGCTCCTGCGGAATAATTACTTAATACTGGCTTACAGATGATTTGCTCACGAGAATTTGCCAATTTTGTTGCGGTTATGTCAGTCTTCTAAGAGATAGTGCAAACTTCCTCCTTAGGGCAATAGAGCAAATCCTTGAATGTGAGTTAATGACATCCAGGTGACTGTGCTACCCAGGCGATCTTTTCATTGAACATGTTTTGTTAAAAAGATAGATAAAATGCCTATGACAAACCCTTTGATGTCCTGTAACGCGTTCGACGAACTGGACTTTTCGACGGGACTGTCGCATAACTCTACCACCGTACTACCATTTCTGTTCACTGTGAAAAATATATATATATATTGAACGATCAGTAATTTTTAGACGTCACAAAAGATTAGAATAATCTTAGATTAGAAGGAATAGTCGACATAAAATGGTGACGAATTCTCATAAATGGAACACCAGGGTGGAAAAGTAGAGTGCAACATCTTATTAAACAACCTATATGGGTAACAAGGTAATTAATCAGAAAGGTCACGAGATAAGCACAAATCTAGCATCTGATACAAACACATATAAGAACGGGCGAAATATATATTGTTAGTTCTTGAATGCCCGTTACAAGTTCCCAAACTATAGCAGAACGGTAGCGATTTAATTAATCTGGTGGTGCGAAACACACATATGATTAAATTCAGTTAGTTAACCTACCTACATAAAGGCTGTAATCATGTTCTTCCGCCATAGCAAATAGATTTCCCATGCTTTTCATTAAGTGGGTTTCCAATTCGACGGCAGCTTCTCCTTTCTCGGTGTGTTTTATCACTACCACGTTCTTCGGTGGCTGTTGAGTTCGATGAACAAATAGTTAAAAACAACGCTTAATTAACAACAACAAAGAGGTCAGTAGTGATAACTGCAATTTTCCTACGTTAATATCCAGTTATTGAAGGTTAGTACAAGCAAGTTTTGTGGTATCTAGCTAAAAAAAATTATATATACCTGTGTGCGTGAAGATAAAACGTTCAGCCAGCGATAACTGAATTCGGCTACAACGAGAAAAAAATCCTGTTGTTTTATCAGTCCGTGTACTTACCTTCTGAGGTAACGGGCCAAGGGTGTGCTTAAAACATGACAAAAGTAGTCCGAACCCATTGTCGCTCTCGAGTACCCATCCTTCAAAGAACTCTGCAGAGAGCATTTGGGGACTGATGAATTGCTCAAGTAGCGATAAAAATTCGTCGCATATATAATTACGCCGACGAACAGATTTTATGGAGATCCCTTTGGATTTCCATTCTCTTATTGGCTTCCAAAAGCACGGCGTATCAATCGACAGGTAGATATTGTTTCGTCGTACCGAAAAGACGACGCCTAGTTCGCTCAGCGAAAGACGATCCGCGTCCACGATAACGCTGGCTGCTGGTACGAGATAATCAATCAGCGAAACGCAGCCTATGACATCTTTGATAGTTCCTGGGGAAGCATTAACAACCGGATATTACCACTTATCAAGTGTAAACGTTGTGAGCCAGAAACGTACTTTGAGGCCTACTGCCGTTTCGATTCTACCGTCAACTGTAATGTGGAATTCGCTAATTAATATAGAATTATCTAGGACATAATAAAAATAGAATGCGTGGGGGTGATCCAGTTAACTAACGCAGGGTAACTTGCGCTATTTAGTGATGCATGATCCTTACCATAGATCAATTGGACATCTGGAAATACCTCGAATGCTAGCCGGTGATCGATTTCATTGAGGAGCTTTTGCAGTGCCTCTAACCTCAGAAGCACTATCTGCATTTCCTGATTCAGCGCAGCCTGTTAATACATAGGGATCAAAAAATGTATGTAGATTTCTATTTTGCGAGGTAGCATACGGCCCTCGTTGCCAAAGATGAAAAATACTCGAGGATCTTACTACTTGAAATAAGCTTGGTAGATACAAGAAGAATGATGTAATTTAAATAAATTAATGTTATTTATTAGACCCGGAAGAATGACGGTGGTCTGCCTTGAACCCACTGAGAGCTATTGAGAATGGACTCACGAATGAACCAGCCTTTCACAGTGGCCCAACATTAGAAGCTTTAAAAACAGGACAGCTTTAAAATAATGTTATGAAGATTCTTAAAGTTGAACGTTATTGCCTGTTTGAGAAACTAATAAATATATGAGCGGTGCATGACAAAGGTCAATTATAGACGAAATTTGCTGCGTTGCCTTTTTCAAATAAAACGTTCATTTATATCAGAATTAAAATTTATTGTGAATGAAAGGTTCGTTTAGTAGAGGCCGCAGTCAAATTGACAGCCTGTTCATTCATCGAAATTCTGTCATATTACAGTCTAATCTGTCAAGATGTCGCTGTGGATTGTTGTTCCTCTGCTTAAGATAAAAACTTACTTTTGACCCTTGAATCTGAAGGGTGTATGAGTATTCATTGCAAAGGGTTGTAATCGTTTCGACGACTTCATCTATCTCACGAAGAAGTTCGAAGTGCTTCTGCCGAAGTAACTCTTCTGTTTCCAGCCGACCGGCGTCCCGCACTTCTTCAGTAACCTACGGTATTATTAATTAACAACCAACCAATCAAATATAAAATGAAAAAAAAATTTATCTTTAGTTATACGATGCTTCCACTTGCAACGGATGCCAAACGATAATGCTGATTGAAACACTAGGTTATCATTAAAGTTTATGTAATTATTATTATTATTGGCATTTTCGATGCATTTTAACATGATGGTGCAATGTATTGCCACTTGGACTCCAACGCTCTAAGACGTTAGTTCAGAGTTGGGTCCACGAATCTTGGGCATTCAATCACATTATCTGATTACTGAGGTTTCTTCTGCGTCAAACTTTTTGGCAATGCCAATTTCTACTGAAAGCTCAACATTAACGTATACACATAGTATATACTAACCTTGGAACTGTGCCGAAGATTTTGAAGATTGAGAAGGGACAAATTCGGGGGCAATACCATGCGCTCACGAACATTTTCGCCGACTATAAGCACGCGACTTCCTCGGGGTACTGTCATCTTACCACCAAATGGAAAGTAGAAGAGTGGATATTTTCTACTTAATGTTTTTTATCTTTGAAATGGTGTTCACGCATGTGGCAGCGGCCCATTGGAGCATATCGCTAAGTATAAGATTTCCCTGCTAAATTAACGGAGCGTGTCGAGTTGTTATTTGTATTTAGCTATTATTCTATGTGAACAAAGGCTTGAAATCGCCTCGTTTTATCTATAATATTATTGACTTGCCCCCACAAAAAGTTTAACTTACTAAACTAATCTGGGCTGTCTCGTATAGACGAAACGGCATAGCACGCAACAAAGCCAGCAGCCAATGAACTTGACAATAAATCATTATTCTTCTTAATTCCTAAGTGATACCGTATTTTTCTGACTATCAATTTCTGGCAATAAATTTAGCAACGCTGACATTTTGGCGAAGATGACAGCGTTCTTGCTATCTGAAGCTGCCACGTAACGAAATGCACCTAGACGGCGCTGTCGGCGCAGTGTACGTTTAACTATTTCGAATATTGTCGAGCTATTTATTTTGAACGTCCGGCATGCAGACATCATTATGTAAGTTTATGAGAAATATTACCTGTATTTCGTTCATGATATGGGACATTTTTTTGCTTCGTGGAGGTCCCTGTACGATCCGTATCGTACACGCAATCCTCAACTGAAACGTACACGTAGGTACAACATAAACATTTAGCCACATGCTAAGCTCAACAAAATCGCCATCTCAACGTTATAGTAGGCTATATTAGCAGGTCGTTTTGCCTATTTTATCGAGCTGTATTGAAGCAGGCACATGTTTCGATCCTGCAGTTTACAAGGACACATACTAATTGTATAAAGCAGCCTGTTTTCGACCATCCTTCTTCCAGAACAAATAAAAGGTCGCCTGACTATTGCCAAACATGTTAGGCATATTCTACGACCATTCTATCGAGAACGTAATAGTATCGTCTCTGCTCCGTTTGGCTGTGTGTGACGATTCTTATGCCACATGGTGATTATATTTGGTGGATCCAGGCTGCGAACGAAATACGTAACTAGTAAGTGGATAATTACGAAAGTTAACTTACACCAGATATGCCCGATTGACCCGTCGTGCTGACCGCATGGAATTTTCTTTCGAAAAATGACCGTTTCACAAGAAAGATCTTTACCGCGATAGATCCACCAACTAATGAGAAGGTCACTTTTTCATGGCATATTACAACGACCTGTCGGACGGAGCAGGTGCGTCAATTAGTATATAATAATGACAAAGAATATTAAATGTCTCTACGATCTCACAATGTAAATATATGGACGCTAACTTTGGAGATTAGGCCACACCAGGGGGGTTTAAGGGCCTAGGCCTGCATTCTGTCAAACCTTCGAAAAATCCGTCTTCACTATAGATCTGGTAGAAATACTACCATATAACAAAACGATGCCTCTACACATTTCGATCAATTTTTAATAAACTACTCTCCGGGAAATAGAGATGTGCACAATAACACTGATAATGATAGAATGTGATAATTATGCTGTAAAGTGTCTGATATAATGTAATACTTGCTTAATCGTTAGTTTGTGAGAAATTTCCCTGTTACTATGGGAAATCGCATGTGCGTGACAGAAGTTGTCCGCAGGACATTTACATTAAGCTTATGATGACCATACACAAAAACTCATTATTATGTGATACACTACATATACTTCACCTGCCCAAAAAGGGCAAGACAATTCTCAACGAGGCTGTGAATTTTTAGAAAACACAAGAAAAGGCGGCGGGATGTTTAGTTTTAACGGTGCTTACCGATTCGTCGCGACTTTCCATAAGGACAACTGATTCAAGAATGTCGAGACCTGCCCCCCCGTCAAAGGAAAGTCCACCCTCGAACTCGACGAGAAGGCGGTCACCTACCGTAAGGCCTTCAAATTTCGAGTTCTGTTAAGAACGACAAAGAGGCAATGTACAATAACAGTCTTGTAAACGTAAACGTTAAACGAAATCGTCCTTTATCGCGATATGGTCATGACGATTTTCAAATATCCACGACCCTTTATTGACTTCGTATATTAATCATGTTTCACACTGAAATTCAAAAGGTTGACGAAACAACCTTTGCAGTACCCTGTTCGCAGAAGATGCTCCTAAACTGTGCGAAAGACTTCCTTATCCAATGCAAAAAATCAATTTTTGAGAACGCGCATATTCATCGCTGCGTATGGATAACCTACCTGAGCCGGCACTTTCCACGAAGCGTCGCGCAGCTCGAGAATGGAACAGCTGGCAGTACACGACGCGAGATAACCACCTATACAAACAGGTTCCACCTGTGATCCGTCGGTGACCTGCGCGAACTTAGCGATATTCCGACGACTCCGTGGACTGAACACTGAACCGGGGAAAAACGAAGTTTTCGTTGAACTGAACTGAAAACAACCGTTGACAATCGCAGAATCGCCCGTGAAGTACGCGGGTGGGCTACAGAGTTCGTAAATGAAACTATGAAATCTTTATTTCTTCAAAAAAAAACCTAGATCCTTTATTCTAACAGAAAACATTTTCAGCTGCTCTAATCGATAGGATACGAAACGCCAACTCTTTCTGTCGTCATTTGTATAAGAGAACATTTCAAACTTTATTACGAAAGCACAGTGCTTTTCTTCGTTGCACCCCATGTTATCTTATTGGCACACTGTTACGTAACTATCAACATAATTTTTTTGCTTTTCTCTCTGCTAGCTAAATCTGTTAGGCGTCACATGGTCTATGAATCATTCGAACGTAGTGATACCTTATGCAAATTCCATTTCGACACTCACTATACGCGGTTTATTACCCATCGTCTACATAAATAATAACATTTGCTGTTGAAAATAGAATGAGTTATCCAGCTTCTTGAAAAATGGGGTAATTGTCTTAAATCTGTTGAAACCTGTGGCGGGTGTCCGTAACCCATTTGAAACGATTTTGATTGAGGCGTCGAAGAAATCACAGCGTGACTAAAATTTAAATCCTTAGCGTCCATTTCACTGTTTATTACATGGCTGTCACTTGCAGATCGAGCAAACACCTAAATCATAAACGTTTAAAATGCAGTTTAAAGTTAAATAGCATAACTTTCCTTGTCTCGGTTCTTATAAATGTCACCGTTTAAAATACACAGCAGTATCGCTTCTATGAAAATTGTTTCATAATTACAGGGGGTTCGTTTGCAGATTATCAGGCTCTCTAATGGGGTACATAACCCCCATAAGTAATGGTGGACAGATATAGGAAATAAACTCCAAGATGTTTTGTTTCGTTCGTGTTATCTCTTTAATCGTT
>NW_019214197.1:21444-69928 GCF_002532875.2 Varroa jacobsoni | reverse complement strand
ATATATATGCTAACTGTACAGGAAGATAGCTCTCTTTTTTAACTCGACTTTTAAGGAATCAATTGTTTGCTTCATAAGAGAGTCACGTTTAGACATACTCACCCTTGGAGCCTCGATAAAAGACTTTCGATTGAACTCGTGAGAGGTTTGACGTGTATTAATTAAGCTTCGTCTACCGTTTTCCAATGCAAGCAAGCTATCATCTGCTGATTCAGTCTCCACGGCAAACGAAGAACCTCCTTTCGTATGCTGTACACGCGAACCTCCTGGATCACGATGTCTGTTTTCCGGTGACCGCACCAAAGTAGATTCACTGGACTGGCTTGTAACTTCGACCTGCTCCTCTGATATACTAATAATTACCGTGTGAAAACATTTTAAAGCTGTTGTAACTACGTCCGCGCTTGATCTCTAAGGACGTGTTCCAGAACGCACCTGATTGATGAAAAGCTTTAGCAAGAACAAGTTAAGACCCAAAGAGTATTGTCTGATTGAGAATCGGAACTGAGCGCTGCAACCATGTTTTCACACTTCAGAATTACCATGTGGCTTACGTAAGTAAAACAAGAACAAGCTATTCTCAATTGACGATCTAGATATAATTTTAATGTTTAGCTTGTGTAGTTCATTCACTCCAATGGCAAAAAGACCCCTCTTATAGCCGTAGTTAATTAGCTCGGGGTTAAGTCGGGTCGGTTTTCCAAGGCGATATGTCGTATAATTTTCGGTACTCTTTTCAAATTCAGCCAAACTTACTTAGGTTGAAGTAACTTTAGCAAACAGCTTAGTGGACGACCTAAATAACCTATAATAACACGTACACCACCCAACTTTTAGGATGTATTGAAGATGATGCTGAAAAGCAAACCATTACTCAAATGCTACATAAATTAAATACTAGTAGCGCAGTAATGATTCGTTAATCATAAAGCGTGCATTTGTTATGAGGCTTGACATCAGTATGAACTCCAGACAGCGTTTTGAATGTGGGATGGATGACTGTGCATCATATTAACAGTCAGTTCGTAACGACTGATGGCCATGAAAACGTCCATTGTCTAAAACAAAAGAAGTTTTCCATAGCTGGGAAAGCGTTTTTGTTTGAACGGCAATGGGCTGAATGTCCAATAGGTGATATTTCATCGCGTCCTATATTCGTCTAAGGAAGACTTCATTTTGACCATTAGGCTTCAAGCTGACGAGACGATCACGAAAAGTACAGTGAGCTTAAACAAATAATAAGTTGACGGTTAAGTTCAGCGTCCGGCATCCGCAGTCATATCGGAAAGCCAAACTCAATTATCATTCAAAATATAAAGAGAGTATCTGCTACTTACTGGCCGGCGCTTGTTTTGCCCACTTTGAGCTAAATGATTACGTATTCTGTTTCAACTTACCCATTGAAAACTCTTGTAAGTTGCTGCCTTGCATTTCGGAAGTCGTCCAGTCCACTTTCCTGAATAGGTTTTGTAAATCATGAGAAGATTAATATCGCTTATTAACAATTTATTCTTGGTGCAAACTTTCAACTTACATGAATAAATTACATCCCGTTTACTTCTAAACAACCTCCGTAATAAGATAGTTTTATAGACTAATTGACTGGCCTATTAATTTCTTTGTTCCAATATTGCTCCGACGAAATTTTCTTTGTTTGATGCAATTTCTCTCAGTAAACTGAACTTTCTGCTCAATTTCATACTTTGGACGAGCTCTTTACAAATCTTCTTCGTTACCTGTGTGCTTGAATGAAGCTGGAAATATAACAGAATTTACTTACTACTAATAATAGTAGTAATAAATGCTAATTTGCTATAAGCAAACTCGACGGGCTTTGAATTTAGATAATTTTCGAACTTGTCGGGCTAGAATGATGATTTTTTAATGGAATAGAGGTATCCTCCTTGGCTTTTTTATACGTGTGTTCTCCTGGACAGCTGGCAGTTTCTAAACAACCATATACCTATTATTCGCATTCCCATATGCAGTCTAATTATGCCTTCTCGAAGTAAATCTTTGATAAGATATGCTTGTTCATCTGTTGCCCTTTTGAGGGCGTGGAAAGTCTCGCAGTCACATGGACACAGACGGAGAGAGTAAGCAGGTTGAAACTAATGTCGGATATTTTTTTGCGCAACCCGGGAAGTATTTGAAGCGATGAGGTCCAGCATTTATCATCAAGTAACCAGACCGCGTACCTCCGAGTGGAGCGCCAACAGTCTACGATGCTCTTGAGGGGCCGAAAATAGTTAAGCTGCATACATTGTTTTATTTTACTGTCTTTTTATAGCAGATGCCCCTGGTGTCCATTGCAAGAGCTACTATCATTTTGCACGTATGAACCTATTCGACAGTGCCGCCAAACTCGATTTTTTCTTCAGGGAGACGCCATTCTTTACTCCTGGCTCCTTTTCGGCTGGCGGTAAGGATTGAACTATGTCTCCTTTCTGCTCATTCTCTGTAAATCCGTAAATTGCATGCGGCTTACGCTACTTGCATTTTCAGCTGGCGTATAGTTAATTTATGGAGGACTTGCTGTACTCAATTTCCGCATACTCGTTGTGTGGATTCTAATTCTGCGGTAAGTTACATGTCCTAGTTTTAGTTGACAGAGCTTTTGTACTTTTAGAGAAAACGACCCTGCGGCAACGCGTTCTTGTTAATATCTTGCCACCTTTTCGCTAAAACACTCTGTTTTTGAAACGTTTGCGCCATTTACGTCGTGTGCTTTCGTCGAAGGCCTCTCTACCTATTTTCAATGACTTTCCATAATTCTGTGACCTTCGAGGAACAAAATCTTGATTACTGAGAGAGTCAATTTTCGCCACTAAAAGATATTCTTCATTCTGAACTCTCTCCTAACGTAAATTAGTAAAATAAAACCAGTTGTCACTCATAAACTTTTAGATCACTGAGGTCTTTTCCGATAAAGGCTCGTAGCCAAAAGTTATCTCTCTTTCGAAGTCGACCGAATCCGCTTGTAACAGCTGAAAGGTAGGAGGCAACGCTTGAACTCTGGACAATCTGAAGCAAGCGGTGGGTTATCAGTTACCCTCAACGTACGACACGGGTAATGAAATTCGAATCAATGCTGCAGTGGTTACTTATGTGCAATACATGTTTAAAATTTCATTCTTGCTATCGAGTTAGTGTTTCAAGTCCGCTAGGTAACGAGTTTCAAGCATAGCAAAGATCATCTGATGAAAATCATACTTCCTTTAGAACTAACGATCGGCTTAGAAGACCTACCATTATCGCTGTATGAACCACTGGTAGACCAGAGTTCGAAGTCGTAATCTGCATTTGTTCACATGTAAACATTCATTACCAATGCCGAACTTGCAAAGCAGGAGTACTTGTCAGAGCGTGTTATCAAAATATATGTTGGAGAAGCCACCCCTTTACAGGCGTCATCGTCACGTCTGTGCATGCAGGTGTATGTATCATGTGTACATGTAAATACCAGTCTGCTGGTATCATAAGGACGAAAGCATGCTCTACAACGTTGAGCGACTAGGAACGTACACGAAGTGAAGGATGCCGTTCGATCTAACATTGCCAAGCTCGCCCTATCGGCTGACATCGATACTGAATTCCTAGGAAGGCTTTGAAAACATTTAGCTCCTCCTTAAGTCAAAGCAAAGTAAGGTACGGTTGGATAAATGTGTCCCGTTTTATGGGATAGTGACATTGATGAGCTGGTAGGCATAAGATTGAGGCATCGTAGACAACTTTTTAAGTTAGCAGGTTAGTGTGGTTTCGATATATTTCTGCTTTACTGTTGTCATGATTATACGAAAAAAGGGTAGATATCTGCTCGCAGAAATATAATAATACCAGTTCAGTAGGCAAATGTTTTGATTAGTATTTTGGTCGTGTAAATTTTCCAAATTGCGTCGGAAAAGCGAGCCACCTGAAATCATAGCAGCGTTGAAGGCTACCCAAAAGTTGTGCACTGTTATATTAACTAAGTACGTTACTTCTATCAAAATATAATTATATAAGCTCTATTAACATAAATATTTAAGGCCTTTGACTGAGCGTACGAACGAATAAATAACAAAGAACCGTTAGTTTATCGGTACTACCATATTTTTTAAAATATTAGCAAGATGTTATTCTTGTTCTATTGTATTAAGTTTGAAGAACGCTAACGTACACTGCAGAAAGCGGATCCATTTTCACTATCTAAGAAGCGTGGTAAAGAAGCAAACGTATATGTTAAGAAGTAACCTAACGATGAGACCCCTTAGCGGGTTTAGTTTTCAGCGTGTCAATGGGCCATCACCAAGATCCAATAGATATTCAAACCTAAATAAATACCTTTGCTTTCTTAATGGAGATGTGTAACGTAACGTAATATGTCATGCAGCTTAGCGGATCATTCCCAGCTCGAAAATCCGTATTGCTCGCAGACACTAATGATCAGGTTAATTTTCTTTCCCGTATAATAATAAATAGGTTAAACCTACATGTCCCTTCAATCTGTACCCGAAAGAACTCAAAAAAGTCACTTTATTATACTATGTGTTCACCGTCTATTCGGCCTTATGCAGCAGACATAATTGAGAAAAGAGCGTCCTTTGTACTAAATGACTTTTGCCCCTTATTATCTAAAAATAAAGTGGCGCTCATTAATAAGTGAAAAATTTTAGTTCACGAATTTCATCTGTGTAATGAAGCTTTGAAGATAATTCAATGCTAACCAGGATTTTGTTGTCATTGATTTAATATATTCGGATGGCAATATATTCAGATCTGATGTTTCAGTGTAACTTTAGATCTTTGTAAAGGCCGAAGCCCACACTCATCGGCCCGCGTTAGACGGACATTCAGCCTGGTCGTACGTAAACAGCACAAAACGAAGTCTTCCGTCCCGTCCATCGTGCACAATCTTCAGAGGACTTAGGACAATGAAGCTAAATGCGAGGGCTGAAAATTAAAACAAACCAAATTTGCATTATTTATAGACATGCTTTCCATATATCGAACAGAGCGTATCATGGTTATAATTACCTGATGTATTTTATTATTTCCTCTATTTGATAAGCAACTCACACGTTTATTTCTTAGGTTTGCGAAAAGGTAGCTGAGGTACGTTACCTAACTCACGTTACGTTACGAGCGAAAGTTAGGGAAGTTATGGATGGTGTTTTTTTTCTACAAAAATTTTCTCAAACCCAATTCAATAACTAACTTATCTGACGTTGAGTTGTTTGCTAACTAAGACCAAATGTTGTTTTTCTTTAAACGCAGTTACGGTCCGGTACGGATAGTTTTCTGTCACGTAGCAATCATTTTTATTAAATCTAAATTAATTAAACCTATCTAATCTTATATATGTTTGAATATTTTATAACACTCTTAAGTATATGCAAGGTACCTGACGAAAGTGAAACGATGGACGATGGCATTGCGAACTTGAGAAACGTACATAGGCTTTGTCGATAATAAATTACCACTCCCTGATACAACCATAATCCCGTTTTTTCTTAATTTCATCGTAATTATGGGCCTGATTTTCGGACACTTGGCCCATGGCGATCGACCCACAATAAGTTAGCCTTATTGAAGAGAAACTAACATTCGCATAGACTAAATTTTGTTCATAAATAAAGGGGGCAGACTTGTTATAGGTGGACTATTTCATCATTTTTATTGTTACATATTATGTAAAAATTGTTGTAAAAATTAGTGTGCGTAGATCTTCGGTCATTCAACTCGAGTCACGTGAATATTTGACACTTTCTTAGGTTAGGTATCGTATTTTTAAGTGTTTTTGTTTAATATTACCGACATAATGCTACAGCAATTGAGACCAAAATGGCTAGCGTTGCGTTTATACTGCTAAATCTGCCGCCTCTACTTGTAGACTCAATGATGACTGAATCTGTATTGAATTTTTCTCGTATATGTCAGAAGTGAAAAAAGTAAAATTAGACTCAAAAGAATTTGTCAATCAAATCAGCATCTCCGGTAAACGAAAATACTTTTGATTTGTTTTTTTTTTTTACGTAATATAACCTCAATATGTTGTGTTGCGAAACAGCGCTGAATTTCCTTAACTTTTATATCGAATGCCTCTAATTTTACGCCCGGAAATCAGGTATTACACGGAAAAAACTTACTCACTTCCACCTTGAGGAGATTTATTACGATGTTGGGCTGCGCCCAAAAATAACAGAGATCGTACTATTCCACTATTTAGTGCCCCAATCAACTACGAAGCATCTTTATGGCGCGTAACTGTTTACGTGCTTGGGCCGTTGCAATATAATTGATTTGCGTTTAACTTGCTACAGTGGCAACCGGGTCGTGAAGAAAACATTTTTTAAACTAAATTATATAAATAAATGCTGCGCGTCTGCCATTCGAATTTCTGCTTACCTTGATCTGCCGTGTTGCTAAATTATATACCTAGCCATTATAACTAGTGAAATCGCTTAGTGGAATTATATACAGGAGTCCTCTTTAAATTCTTTGTATGCGCTGGATATGGCAGTCTTCATTCACCTCGACTACAGCTTCAGTCAGGTAGCTTTTTGGTAATAACTATGTACTTTTTTCAGTAGCTACATGAAAACCGGCATTTAGACAAAAAAAAAAAAAGGAAGTTTCTAATTCTGGCAGGGAATCCGCCTAGCCCGTGTACATTAGATAATAGATGGCCTTCGCTCAAATTTCAAACGAAACATTACTGTTCGCCATAACGGGTCTGTTGTTTCGTTCTAAAAAAAAACCGCCTGATAGCGGATGAGCGTATGTTCAATACGACCAACTGTCCCCAATTTAAACGAATCACCCTCTATATATATATATATAACAAACGTTAATGCTAATCAATGACAACGTAATCGTAAAAACGTCAAAAGGCGGTCAGCGTAGAATCGCAACGCTTCAGCTATCATGATATCACGATTACAGAATTTCACAAACACGGAACACCTTCGCGTAGCCATCAAAACATTACAGAATATGATATTAAACAAGCTACCGCTAGTGCCGCGGCCGTAGATTTCGCTGTTTTTGTTAGTCGTGCGTGGTAGTCGATATCAGTGAACGATCGTCAATCTAATAAAACCTGTGTGAACTGAGCATAACTGCAATACGTACCGGCCGGGCCAAAGACGTCCATTTATGCTGTGAGCCTGTAACCAAACAGATCCATCGACTACGAAGCATTGTTATGGGGAACTTGTTTCGACTCTTTCAAAAGTGTCCTCTCGTACCGTTAAACATTGACAATAGCAGCAGCAGCAGCAGCAGAAGTAGCAGGAGCAACAAGTGGCAGAGACGAATGCAATTCGACCTTCCAGAACTTACGAAGCGAAGTTGACGTCGTCGCCCCCAGTGGGGAGAAAGCGCAGAAAAATCGGCACCAGATCCAAGTTGTTAACATGGCATTGCGGTTCCTTCTTAGCTTAACTCGAGACAACAAACAGCTTTGATTTGACACCACAGCACGGCTGGATTGGACCTGCGTTAGCGAAACGAATGACCTGCAAAAAGGCCTTGGTTACATATGGACCGCTGCAGTTCACTGCCCTGAGAAGCGAAAGCTCTGCTGGAACTTCGACGGAAGAATAGCCATGCTAATGACCACCGTAGAGAGACGCAGTGATTAGTTTTGTTAAATTCATTTATTTCGTTATAGTGCTTTGTCCGATCCGATCCGATCCGGTACGCGCGACTGCTTATCTTCGATTAGCGGCCTGTAAGCGAAGCGCGTCTGGCTGTATAACATCTATTGCAAAAACTATACTTTTGCCATTGATACGGCCACCATAAAAGAGGCAATATCACGTTACTCATTAAGAAATTACATGAAGATCATTTATTTTGTAGGGAGCTTTTGTTTAACTGCACGTATATTGGCGGGTACATCGGTGATAAGCAAAAAAAAAATAAACAAAATCTAGCAAACGGTGAAAATTAATTAAAACCGCTGTTACGAATCTCCTAAAATTGTAACAATAAATAAGTACGCTACGAACGACTAAAGATAATGGTCATTGATCGATAACATAATATGTTTAGCTAGACCTTCGAATAGCGCTAGTACAAATAAATTATTAGCTAAAACCCGAATCTATTAGATTTTTAATGCCCAAGCACCGCCAAAACATGACAAATAGTCAGTACGCCGAAATTGTTTATCCAGCCTAAGTTAAGCATTTTTTTTGGCGCAAATAAAGATTTCTCTCCCTCTTATTCCAGTCACATTAAATTTCTGCTTTTTTTTTTGTTTTTTTTTTTTATCGCCAACAGCGTGCGCCAAAGAACCAAAGTTGCAACATTGAAACGGACATGCAAACGTTCATATGATCTATTTGAAAAGTATGTACTTATGTATAATAACATAATTCTCGTAACATAGTAACGAGTTGTATGTGTTTATTAATTATGCTAGTTAAGAAATATTGCGATAGAACGTGTTCAGCGTGAAATCTGCCAGAAATGTATCAAAATATTGTCTATAGACCTAATTTTATCGTCAAGAATAGTGACGACCAGCTTTACTGTAGATACATACATAATAAAAGTGAAATTCCGATACTTAAAATATCTACATTTTTATATCTCTCCGGCTGAAGGTGCTTTAGAAGTAAGAAAAACACTGATACTGAAGACGAGACGTGCATTTTTTTTATTTCAGCACTATAAAGCGACAAATAAATATGTTTCTCACTTAATCATTTGTCTGTGTGTGTGTGTGTGTGTAAACGTGTTCTCTTTTAGAAGCAAAACATATTTTCTATTTAACTTATAAAATACACTTAATTTAACGCAAACAAACTAGATGATCTAATATTTGCGTTCCCTTTTTTCTACGTTCGACTTATAACGAAGTACCCATCACTCTGAAGGCGTTGGGAAGACATTATGTTCAATATGATCATCCACCAATATTATCTGTATGCATTTGATAATTTAATAATCATTAAATTTATCATATACATTGTTTCGACAATTCCTGAATGATGCCTCTATCAGCTAATTTCCTTCCGCGAATGTCACTTTTTCTAACGTGTTAGTGAATCAGTGTGCCTGTGAGAAATATGGTTTAATAACAAGCCAACACAAGATAAGAATAAAGTGTATGTTATGAGCACGGAGTGGATCGATTGAAACTAACACGATTTTAAATTCCCGTGTTTTACACGTTATGCATGATCGATCATACATGCTTCGAAAAGGTGAAAGGGCTCGCTGTTCGAGAACTGATGAAGTTGAAGTCTATCAGTTCAGTAATCCAACAGTGGCAACTTCACAGACGGTTAGTTCGCATTAAGAAGTAATAACAATCAGTGATCTAGAAGGTCTATGACGATTGCAGTCGTGTCTTTACTCTAACAGTAAATCTGTCGCTCCGCATTCTCGATCCTGGAAGTCTCCAGCCCTTTGTACACTCCCGCCTGGCCGCTGGAAATACATTTAGGGCACATACAATTACGACAAATGTCACTAAAATAACCTTTGTTGACCTCAACAAGGGTGTGGACGGAGAAAACGTGAACGTCACTGGTAAATACGCCTCTACAATATGTTTAGGACAATCTTCTACCTAGCAATGCTATGGTGTCAACTCGCAAGTACGACTGACCATTTATAAAACTGGAACAAATTGGGATTGTCTGCAAAGCCTCATGATATAGTCACTATCGTATAGATCGCCCGTTACCAGTACAATACCGCGTTTCTATTATTGTTGCATACGTTGTTCAAGCCTACCTTGAAAGCTTTTAAATGGATTCAATGCAAAAAGACTGCCTAAGATATATGCTGCTGAGTGACTTCTCATTGTTTGCTCATCTCTGGCAGCTTCCTTCGATCGTCACAGATGAATGCGACCCAGTTCGTCCATCTGTTGCCCTTTCGTGCCATTAGATACCGTAGCAGAGGTCACTCCTATTTAGCCCGTCTAGAGGATATCTAAAAAGCTACCGACTTTTTTCAAGATAAAAGCAAACAGCGAAACATTCGATTTATTATTAAAATCTCACGTTTAAACCTTCACACGCTATATATATATATATATATATATATGTATATATATATATATATACGAAGTATGTGAGCTCATCCTTCTTTTTCCGGTTTGCAGGCGTTGTTGGCTTCTGAATTCCTTTATTGGCCTTTAAACACCATAGCCGTAATGGCTTTCTTTAACGATACGATCATGAAGTTTGTATATACAGTCATAAAACCAATAGTCCAGCGGTCCGGTTAAACCGCCGAGTTCCTCAGGCAGGATTTCTCGGGGAATATGTTGATGCAGCGAGGACATATTGCTCCCGTGAAGGTGGTACCTACAAACAATTAGAACAAAGTCATTAGATCTATAGATCCGTTTCGATAACATTACAGATGAAAACTCTCCTGCATTTAAAGGTTGTATACGAACTACTCTAGGAATTACGGAAGCGCTAATCTGAAACACATAATAAATACGGTTCTCAATAGTGTGAGAGTCCTCATTTTGCTTCCGCTCAGACGAATATGTACAATATATGCTTGCAAGCAACTTAGCTTATATATACTGAATCCTGAAAACCCAGGATAACTATAACGACGGAAGAAACATTTTTGAAAGATCTGTTCTACTAACAGATGCGCTCAAGCAAAAACATACACTTGAAATTATAGTTCTATCTTTATGTTAGCAAGAAACCCGATAAAGTTAAAAACATGTAGAGCCTGAATTTCGACGTTGAAATAACAAACCGTAGCAAAGATTCCCGTTATGTAACAAAGTTCATTTATATATGTTCTAGCTAAAGTTCAAACAGCGACAACGGAACTGCCCGGTTTCTTAATTGTTTAATCATTTTCAAATTGTATGCATTTGGAGGTTGTCTAACAAAGTCACCCGACTATGAACAATGATATTCAAATTAAAGAATGAGAACGGAATCAGATGCGTGTCATATCTGAATTGTTGTCATCGTAGAGATAAGTTTAGAGACAAGGCGAACCTTTCTCGAAGTTTGGACGGCACAAAGGGCCTTCCGATGGCGTAGCCTATACTCCATAGGTAAGACTGGTTGATGATGTGCACCTTTTTGATACGGAGCGGGTAACTTTCTTGGGCGAATCCAAGCATTTGCTGAAATAGATAACACGTCGAGAAAAATAAGCCGTTTTAAAGTCAACACGTACTCCGCAGTGTGCATTAATGCTAAACCAATCGAAAACCTTCAACAGATATGTGCTTTCGCTGTAGTCCACTCAATCTGGTGTAAAAATTACTGTCTAAGTTACATGAGTACCATGTCCACTTCCAACATTTATTCTATATCAACTCTTTGGCTTGGTCGCGCCTGTCCTCCAATGACACTGTCCTACCTCCACCCCACACCTCTGATTTACCATACTTTTTTCGTTGAATCACAGCATCCGATACTATTCACATTACATCGCTACCCATCTACCACAATGCCGTACAACAGCGCCTTAGCGGCGGCCTTCAACGCCAGACCACTTCTTCACAGCGTATTTATCTTCAGTGTTACTAACACCACTAGCCACTTTTCAATACTACAAAGGGAGGCGATTGTTGCGTTGCAGCAGCCGCAGGTTACCGGGGGGTTGACGTGCAGGTATTGCTGCATCGTCTTGCATCCGCCAACCCTATGCAGATGCCGCCGGCTGCTTGTACCTCAGTGTAACAGCGTAGGGCCTGGCGAATAGCGGCAATTTCAATGCTGTTGTTCTCGCCCCCGCAAGAAGCTGCTTTTCCTCTGGCTATTTTTTCTCTGGTACCACGACCAGGCGAACTTTCTCAGACTGGTCAATATCCTGTAGACCTTCTTAGTGCTACTACAGTCACTATTTGAGCACCGTCCAAACGCTAACAACACCAGCAGCAGGATTATTATAGAACTACAATCTAAGCACGTACCTGTTGACCAGATGTTCGGTTCTTCGGTGAAATAATGTAGTTCTATGACACCCCGTTTGCACGTTGGCTTTCGATAGGCAGATGTTATAACAACGCTGGTGCCAATAGCAGCGAACAAGAAGACGGGATCAGCTGCGTAAGACGGAAGCTATTTAGTCAAGGGGGCGTGGGAAATGACGACGGTTATTTTGATGGGTATTCCTCTCTCGTGTTTCAGTGCGCCGGTTTAGTTATTACTATAATTGCTACAGCTGTTATCGTTTTTGTTCTTACGATACGTACGGCTAAACGCCAATAACGGCGTGGAAGTGTGTAATGAATCGAGTAGCAAATGGCATGTTGATCTTTGTAAGCGATGACATCGTATCATTTATTTCGGGAGGAAAATTTTCACCGAAGCTCCATGAGGACCACAGCACCGAGATCTAGTCTCCGTCGTCCTCACGATTCCGTCTGTAATATGGTGGGACTAGCACTCTAAAGTAAAGTAAGACGGACTTTTGTGACATAATAACTTCTCACCACTTACACTTACTAAAGGAATGCTGTGAACCTTTCACCTTTACCTTGCTCTTGATCTAATTAACACTTAGTGTAAATGATGACGCGCCTAAGTTGAGAGTAACTTAAATTTTTAATCGACTCTATCTAAACAGAAACAGATGTTTTAACGAAGCTTTTTGCATGCGCTAGAAATGCCAGTCCTGGCAATCATATCTATTCAATGTTACCACCATTCATCGGATTTGGAGCTCCAATTTGAGATCTAAACCGCTTACTAGTCATTTTCAAAGTATTTATCTGCAACCCGCCAATGAGTTTTTAATAATAATCATCCGTCAAGCGACACACAAAATTCCAGCGGAATAAAACTGTTAGCTAATAGTATTACAGAACTGCCAAAAATGGCAAAAGATGCCAAGCTCATCCAGCCCAAAAGAATTATATAATAACTAAACTCTGCCCGAAGAACGCCGTATAGATTACTATGATAAGATTGTAATTTTATCCTAGAAAGAACTAGCTTTCATTTGGTACCACGTGAACGGGACATACGAATGCTTTTTCTTTGATTTGATAAATTTTTTATTTGCAAAACTTGAACGTACCACTCTCTCTCTCTCTCTCTCTCTCTCTCTCTCTCTATATATATATATATATACATATATATATATATATATATATATATCTATATTGGTACGTTCTTCTGTTCTATATAGAGTGGTATGTATATATATATATATATAAAGTTTTCTTATATCATATGACAGAACAAATTCTTGCGTTTACTTTCTAAAATAGAAAGCGATCGGGTGTTGGCACGTGCTCATGGGGTTTTGTTAAGGGAAAGGTAAAACCGTGACAGAAATGATTACAGTTGTCTCTCGTAACCTGAAATACTGTATCTTGCAAGGTAACCTTTGGAGAAAAATTATTTTCAGAGCTACAACAGATGCAGAAAAGTACCCCATTAGAACTTAGTCTCAACTACATCGGTCACCAACAACACATTAATGCGAACCATTACCTTCGAACTCAAGGCAAGCTTAATGTAATTCAAAGTGTTTCGGAACCAACAATGCCATTTTGTCGGTCCATCTGGAACGTCAATAATGAAGCCAATAGAAGGAGTTGTAAATGTCCATATTACAGAGTATGTAAAAAGTTCGCTAGGAAATCAGTACAAGCAGCACCGCTATTGTCTGAGATAGTACTAAAGCAAAAACTTGTTCTGTGTTATTAAGAATTTTTTACCTACAAATATGCTGTTCGCCTGCAAGATATTTTGCACATCTCACAGTAGATGCTTTCGTTGAATTTTTTATACTGGCTTATTGTGCAGTCAATAAAATTCTCTGTACACATAGGGTTACATTGGTTTCCGCTAGTTGCGCTTTGTTTACCTGTACATTGCATGTACCTGTATCACTAGGAGCAAGGTATTCACACAGCAGACCATCACATTTAAAACCTACTATGACATCCAACTTTAAATCAGCGTTCTCGCTTACCTTAAATCAATTAAAATGAATGAATTAATTAGTCTCAATTTTTAAAGTAACTGGTACTAAAATGGCAATATTGTTCCTAAGCTATCCAATTTTCATCAGAATATCCCTTCCACTATAGATTTGGTATTGTCAACGGGAACGTGCGACACTGTAGTCATATTGTAGTTTCGATATTACGCGGCCATATGTATTGTGAGCCTTTCCGTGCCTCCCAGAGGCAACTTTCAGGTGGCTTCACTTCAGTGAAGCCAGGTGAACCGCCGCGCGCAAAATCGAACAATATTTTTGGCGGCATTTGTGGTAAAGAGGGTATTTACCAGTTCTGTAGACGAAGCTAACCTTTCGTAAAGAGTTATGATACTTCTTCAAAGACTGCTGTTGGTATTGGACCTAAATACCCACGGATTCATCGAACGCGTGTACTGCAACTATGTACGATCTTTCTTGCATAACAAATGTAGTTTTATCACCAAACAAGTGGCAATAGTGACAAGATAAATTCAACGCAGTTGTAGGCGTGGAATCGAATGGTTAACCATTGGAAACGAGTTTTGCATAATTGCCTCTGCAACAAATAAAAACACAAAAATTATGATAATCATCATCATCATCGTAATCTCCAGCAAGGCCCTAGCGCCTTAAACCTGAGCTGCTTGGACTAGTGGACTTGCGCGGTCCACTGATTCTAGCGGCATCCTTTTATTCATTACGAAAAAATCACTGCTGTCTTTGCACAATTTTTGACCATTCTTTTCCTATTCGAAGGGCGTGGAGGGGGAGGGGGAGGGGGAGGGGGGAAGAAATTACGTATCTAGGACTTGTTTCTGTGCATTATCTTTCAATATAGTCCATAGGCGCGCGTTCCTCTAATATTATTAGGTCCAGCTGTCTATCAAGTGTAATAGGTCTCATTGTCTCACATATCCTACTGTGCTTTGCAAATGGATGAACGTTGGCCTTAAAAAGCGAACACGTGAACGCAGTATCCAACGGCTTGATGACCGACATTTTCACATAGATGCGATCGCAAAATTTTCGAAAATCAGCACAGAACGTAACTAAATTTGACATGCAACCTGTGACGTAACACAACTTCCTTCTGCTAAAGCTAGGAACATGAGTGAAGTTAATGAATTGCACACAAGTTTGTGTCATCAAGAGTAATCTATCACATGAACATCTTTATACTTACAAAATTACTACAAAACGGCAGCGCACAAACACCATATGCAATAGTGTTGTTTTCTGGGGTACTCTTGTTGTTATTGTAAAAATAATCTAACATTTCTACACAAGATCTTTCAGGTCTTTTCGAAATTACGGCTGCCCTCAGGCTCCTGTTAGTAATCGTGCCGCTGTCTTTACTATACGTTGCATATAGTTGCAAAACCTTACTTCCGATAAAAAGGTCTTTGCCGCACACAGAATTTAAAATTGCTTTTTCGTCAAGTTACCAGTTACCTTGGCCCTTTTTCAAAGCGCTACACACAGTGTCTATTATGAATACTCCCAGGAGCGGTAGCAATACTGGTTACTAGTGAAAATAAACGATACTTTACAGACAGTCGTTTTTGTACATTGATCAGTTTCTTTTTCATTACAAGCGGACATTAGCGTACTCGAAGGTTACCGGCGCCTTTTTCCGGTCAAACGATTTAAGAAGCAATTGAATCTACAATAGTAGTTTCATGTTATATAATATCTGATCTGATTATAGTATGTAATTATTGTATATAAGAAACTTCTACTAAAGATTTGCCTGTGGACCACTAAATTTATAGTTTTTTCATTGAGCTTTTTGTCTACAGATTAAATTTGCCTGCTACTGCTACTTTCAGTTTTCTATGATCTTATATGTGAGAAAATCAATCAAGGAGTAATCCTTTTTGATCGCCATCCAGTAAATGACGAAACAAAAGCAAAAAAATCTGCTCCTGGCTGCATTAAAAATATTATGCAATGTGTTGTGCCCTATCTCGATGTATTTACCCATAAAAAAATAGATATATATTGAATCTTCGTCACCTTACACATCATTTGCCGCGTACGGGAAGGTAAACGAACACATCTAACTACGAATATAAAAAAAAAAAAAAAAAAAAAAAAACTAAGAAACAACTTCGACAGCCCAGCTATCTTTATCGTAACAAAATTGAAGAAAGAACGTGCTACTTTCCATTTCTGCGTGTACAATTGGACATTGCGTATGTTTTTATTGTGACGGATCATTGGTCACTGGCGAAGAAGCAACGCGTATGGGTCGTGATTGCTGCGCGTAACCCAGGGAAGACACCCGACCCGATCCGGCGGGTCCCCGTTTCGTCTTTGTGGACAATAGATATGCACACAAAATTACATAGATGTATGTCCGGGCGCAATGAAGCGTGATAGCGGCAGAGATCGTCACGTTACTTGTCCTCGGCTCGAATTTGCTTATTAGACTTACGCAAACACTTATTACTAAACATATAAGCTAAACAAAATATTTGAAAGTTGTTTATGCCGGCTAGATCGCCTTTGTAACGCTTGACCATACCCAAGTAGAGTACTGTGATATAGCAGGTACATATGGACGAGAAACAGGTAGGAAGAAATAAGGCGTTGAGTCTGTGTCCGATAAATGCAGTAGACAAGTGTACATAAAACGTGGGTCGTAAAGGGTGAAGTGGGGATGACTGATTTGCCTCGGCGCTACAGAGCAACAACAAAGTAAATGAAAAAGTAATGAAAAATGGCAAGTGGCTATATGCAAACGGCTTTTATGTACTTGCTAGGCGAAACCGCTTGTATTAGAAGAACTAGTGGTCATCTTATGTGGCTTCCGTCGTACACGATCAGTGTAGCATTATTATTGCAACGGCCCCATCGCGAACCTGTCATTCGAACAGAATTCTTGCATACGGCAGCGAATTGATGATGATGATGGTTGCTATTAAGCATTTAGAAGATAACAGAGTGGATAGGAATACATAAAACTGAACATTACCTTGTTGAAATTGTAGCAAGATAGTATGGTAAAGAATGTGTCTCTTGTTTTTACTCCATTGCCCATAAAATTAGTTCCCATCTGTACTTTCACGAGAATTTTACTGTAACTTACAGTTTGATATCTTCTGAAGTAAATAACTCTGAACATTATTATTATTATCATTATGATTTCTAAAACAGACGTTCGTTAACCCACTCAAACTTTACACGTTGATACTTGCTGAGTGTAGTTTCATTTGTTTATAGTGTATTAACTTTTCTCGAGGTGTTTATCAATACAATTCCGATGACCCACTAAATCGGTTGTGACATGCCAGCGTCAGTCACTATCACCAAAGACCCTTAGACCCGTCACCTTAGACTATAGGATAGTCTCCTACAATTAGTTATTATTGAATATACTATCATTATGAATTCTCCAACTCCATGTGCATGCATGTACCATTCTCGACGACCTGCTCTACTTACCGTTATGTAATCTGGTGTGACATACTTCAGAATCCAGTTATACTCGAGGCCTTGTAGATCCAAGATGAATGTGAAGCCATTTAGCTGTACTTCAGGCTGGTCCATGATCAGCTCTCCACCATATACGGCCGGCGTGTAGACATCGAGCGGGCCGAACCCTGTTGACGGCTTCCATTTACCGAAGCGGCATAACACGATTACTGTTCCGTCAAGTGGATTTCGATGTCGAAGCAATACAGCGCAATTTAGCTCGTAGAGATGTTTAAAATCGCGTGGGCCTAGGCCGATCGGGACGTACCTCTGCGGATTCTGCAGTCGGACCTTGTAGAAGTTCCGCATCAGTTTGTATGCTTTGTCGACATCGAACTTCCGCGCTCGTAAAAAGCGTAACAGAAAGCGGTCATCATCAGTTTTCGGCTCAAAGTCCTCGATCATTTCGAGCTTCTTTCGAAACTCTTTGAGGCTTTGAGCTCGTTTTGCCGGCGTCTCGCCCAGCAGGATTTCGGCACGTTTGTTGAACTCTTTACCCTCGTCAGGGTTTGTCACATCGAACTCGCGCAGTTCGTTTTCAGTGAACGTTCTCGTTTCCGGCATAGCCGGTGACCTGGCCGCGATATCTACTTTGGTGTGAGCTACCACCGCTGAACGTTTGCCCATAGTGAATGCAAAAGTTGTTAATACACAAAAGCTTTGAATTTTGAGACGCCTATCTTTCCTTACAGTTCCCTCTCTAGACAAACACGAAAAATATTAGGGGGACCGTTGTTACGTCGACACAAACATGGAACATCTATTCTGTATATGGTTCCCAGGGAAACGTACTTGGTATAGTGGGCACTACGTGGAAGGTGTGCATAGATACACAATACTACAGAGCTGATAGACGGACAACGGCACACACTAGTACGCACATAGCATGTACGGTAATCCAGAAAAGCACAGAACGTTGCAGTCAACAAGTTCTCTTTGTGCTTGATATTGAGAGCACCATTACATACGTATGAACAATGGGAAACATCAAACTTTAACTTCTAGTCGGATACTGGCTAACGTTTAATGCATTACACGAGTTGTAGATATGATATAACGACGATTCGACAGACAGCGAACGATACCAACAGGTGTCATATGGTCGACGTGAAACATGTTAATGAGCTGCATCAACTGGCACGCGATACAGCGCGCCTTGAACCTCCCTGCTGCTGCAGTCTGATTGAAGGCATATTTAAGCGTTTACCTCCTTACAAAAGAAAGGGTCTGTCCATCTGAAAGGCTGCCTACCGCGGCTAGTGGTTAGTCGACATTGCACGGCAATCAACTCGGACAACCGTCAATGAGGTCGATAGTACTCTTCTATGGGGTGCATTACTGTTTCGCCCTCGCAGACACGAAGCTTCAGGCGGCGAAAGGGGGGCGACTGACAATTGAAGCATGGACACATTTACGTTGGATGCGGACGGCTCACCTCGTCACAATTGTAAAATTACCTTTTTCCCGCAGTCCAGCATATTGACGACATAAAATTTTTTGCTTTTGATTTTTTTTTTGATTTGATGGCCGCTCAAGTCAAGGAGATGAGATGGTCTAGGTTCGAAATCGGAAAGAGACGAATTTTGTTCGGCGCTAAAAGCGGCCATGAGCTTTCCAAAGTAACAGTACCGGGCGTAAGATCGAGGCACTTATCATTGAAACTATTAGGAACTTCAATACATTCTTCGAACATTGACAGACCTGTGCGCAATTTCAACGTAAAAATATTTAATTATTTTGCACGTCCCAAGTAGAGATTGTTCAAGTGAAAGTACAATTTGTACCCAACTAACTACGATGTCGTAAAATAAAAAATTTCACTCAAGGTCAGTACTTGGAAAAACAAGTATAGCCCAATATGGATACTGTTACGCCCAGATTGAAACATGTGTGATATGAATTGATTATTTCAACTTTGTTCACAATTTCACAACAAACTGATCGACAGACAGAGCATTGCCTGCTATTGAAGCACTGAACATTTGTAACACTACTAGCCCTTATAATGATGTTCACTTTCTTATTATCCATGCTGATTACTTTGGGAGAATATAGATCTTTAGATCACAAAAAAGGAAATATATATTTTAGTTATGTCTGCATGACGACACGCAACGTTCTGATGTTCTTTCTTCTAGATCGCTTTACTTACGAAGTAAACTTTTTCAAGCTGCTAAAACATATAATCTAAAAAAAAAAATAACTATCAAAACATTGTTAATTTCATAGTCATTTGACTCAGTACGCCACCTAGTGAGCTAGTTCTGCATTTTTTTCTCATTTATACTGTCTTCGTTATCATGCGTGTCTGAATATGTATTCGACCATTTTTAGCTAATTTGCCACTTCTGACGTGGCGTAAAAACAGACAAATTAAAAAAAAAAATATATATATATATATAGAGGTAGTTGTTCTGTTTAAAGGTTGTGCCAACGAAAAATTGTACATATCTATAAATTGTGACTATTTGAAAAACTCGACACTTAGGTGTAAAAAAGTGTGTTTAAAGGTTAACAAACTTCCACTAATAATATGTCACAGTAAAAATTGCAATGCTTTTTGTTTATTAAACAGTCATATTTATCTATTGGGTAGCAGTAATGTCAACTTCCTTTTTAAGTGCAGCGTAGCAGTATCCTTTCTTAGCTTGAAAAATCGTCTGCTTTTATTGTTAGTTGTCATCGACAGGTGACCATTATAAATTCAAGAATATTATTGATTGACTTGATTAAGGAAATTTGCCTAGATATTTCGAGTAGGCATACTTGTCGTTCGATTTTTCTGCCTCACTTAGCTTGTTGTAGACCGCTTGTTATTATCATTTTGTAAATAACCCATGTGCCTGTTCTTGACAATTTGCATAAAACATATCGCTTTTAATGTGCGCCAGCTATATATCATGACCATGACACGATTTATTAAGTGAACAAAGACCTTAGATATACACAACCGAACTAGGTATTTTTAATTCTAGATTACACTGTACATCTGAATATCTGTGTAGGAAAGGGGTGTCTGACGGCACAGCCAACGATTACAAGCTATTTACACTTACGTTGAACGCAATTATCATGTGCCTCCCATAGGTCTAAGACAAACCATAAGGAGGTTAGAGGAAATTACACTGGTGGCACTATAAACTCATTGCATAATATGGAAAGGTTCACAGGCGGATTGCTTCTTATGTATATTAGGACCTAATAACATTTTTTTTTTTTTATGGTAAACGCTCTTTATCAGAAACTCTGCATATCATAAAACGAGACACCGTAATTTCGTTCGTTCAAAAAAAAATTTAAACATATATGTTTATATAAGCAAAGAAATGCAATTCAACTGTATCAGTCAAAGCTGTACTATACATAGCTATACTATAAACCATATAACAACTGAGTTGACAAGTAAACTGTCATACTCTCTGAAAAACTTCGTATCAAGGAACGATCTTCTGAGCACGTGGCCTTAGTCTGATATGATGCACTGACATTTGGTATTAAGTATTATTCGTGTAGCTACCACAGCGACACTAAATTGACGATAGCACTATACGCATCCGCAGGTATCTATTCTAAATAATCTAAGGAAGACTATTTGATGTGTTATTTTTTGGATAAAGCCCCCGTCTATACGGTTATGCTCTGCGCTCACCAATTATTTAGACTTGCACGACATCTAAACCATATAAGTTCTTCACAGATCTTACGTCAACCCTCCTCGTACAATTGGAGGGGCCGCGACACACGCCTAATCTCGGAGCCGTCTTTAACTGGTTCGTCTAGGCCCGGGGTCAAATGCGTAACTTAGAGCTATGCTGTTTGTCAACTTGCACTTTTTTTACAAATTTCCCATTAAATTATGACGAATCGAAACGCTCAATTATGAGTCAATTCGCAGAAGCTATAGGTATCATCTTTTCAGCAACAACAGTACAAGTCTTGACCAGGTATCATTCACTGATAACAACAAATCATTAGACGAATTTATTACCTTCGGAAATAGTAGATATTGCACCAGAGAAACAAAAGAAATCGAATAGGTTTATCGTACTTGATACACAAACCGCAGTACTGGATGTTAAAATCGAACCATTCATACGTCGAGGTAGATGCGTGCCGTCATTTAGCAGACATTTATTTAAAGCCAAAATTTTACAATTAAGGGATTATTAGCTTCGCTAAACTTAGCTATTTTTATGGTTTTTAAAAGATATTATATATTATACGTATCAAATTCTTGTTAAGAAAGGAACCGTTCATTTAAAATAATATACTAGTATCGGAAAAACAAATCTTTACTTAAAAACACTATTTTAGTGTGAATCAATATGATTTTGAACCTCTATTTTACCCATCTCGCCTGATAGCATCGAGAGCTTCAGTATGAAACGCAATTTTTTGTCCAGGACTGAAACATTCCAGCTGAGTGAAGCATCACCGTCACTTCGTTTTCGTATCATACAATATTTCTTCGTTTAAGATACATAGATGCACCTCGAGGTGCAAAAGATTACTCTCAGACCTGTGGCACTCTTGGTTCCCCATATAATCTCAATTTATAACTGTTTCTTGCCAAACCCAACTTGTAATAGATTTGGATTATTTCATCTATATTTGTTGACCTATTTTCCTATTTTTATAGGTTATTCGAAAGTTACTTCAAGCGTCATCGAGATGTAATGTCTTTTTCTGGTGACAGGTGTGTCGTCAGCTTCCTCTTGTTTTTGAACTGTTGGAAACCCAAATTTCATATCGTCTTCTGCAAGACCGCGGAAGTCGATGTAACAACTGCTTGTCAATTGTACATAGCAACTGTTGTGCTACGATAGAGGCACATGTATGCGTCGGCGACAATCTTCTTTACGAGTGGCGGAAGACTGCGATCATCAGGATGAGCTTCGAGTCTTTCTGGCGATAGCCATTCGTAAATTTCATCAAAGCTGACCACCTCAGGGATGTTATTTTGACCTGTAAAAGAAATATATCAGATGCATAGGTAAGAAGAAAACAACCTAACCTTCGAAAGAAAAGAAGAAAACCTAACCTAACCTTCGAATCGAGCAACTAAAATTCCTGTTGCCATAAACCGTGCCAATACATGCCAATAAATGGCTTGCTTTATTAGTTTGCTTGTTTTTCTAAGCAGTGCAGCACTTTCACAGTAAGTTTAAGGGTTTTCTTGAATACTATAAGGAGCTTGTCAATTTCTTTATGCTAATATCTAGTCGATTTGATAATTTGACTAATAAACATTTTTCAGAAACAAAATACAGCTGCGGTCCTTAAGTATTAACAAATTAAGTTCTTCCTGTTTAGGTAACTTCAGATATACACAATAAAAACGTAACGGCAAACTATATAAATTAAGCTCGACTTCAATGGAATTAAACAGGTTCTACTGTACGTATCTGAAGTACTGAGCCAAACCTCTGCCGCTTCGGAATTGCTACATCTTATCCACTCCAAGGCACTGTAGCGAGTATGTATTATGAGTAGATTTCTGAATAAACTACTAAGTTTAATTTCAAATTACTGAGAACTTACAAGAGATCAACTTTTTATTTAGCGTGTGCGGGTAGTACGAATCGAATCAGAGATGACATGAGATAGATTAATGATACGGCTTCCACAGATCTACAATCAGGGCATAGCCGACTATACGTAACTAAGGTAAAACTGTGAAAAATAAATGCCCCTTCGACAAGCACAACCACCCTGTAAATCTGAAGTAGACAACTGCTAAAGGCAACTCAAGGAGACATTTTCTCTAAAGATGCCCTCGCAAGGAAATATAACCTAGCAAAATGCCACTGTACAGCTTGGTACAACGGCAGGTTGCTACTATAGCAATTGCAAAATATCAATAATAAAGCACGGAGTAATTTGTCGTGGCAGTTTGCGTTTTTCGCAACCTGCCATAGTACATTAGTTATAAACAAAATTACAATGCAATTTAAAACGCTTACTTGATTAACTACTAAGGAAATCTCTTCAATAAGCGGATAAAGCGAAATTTTCTTCTTAATCAGGCTCTTGTTGTTCAAATAGATTTAGGAGTTATTTGTAATACCAAGTTTGCACAAGCTGGTTTTTCTGAACAGTCAGACATTTTTCGCAATTATTCCTTTTCCACAAGTTGTAATAAGCTTTTTTTCTCCAAAGTAAGTTGATAGCACCTCATAAATACATCAATACGATGAAGAGTGAAGACTGTAGCGAACAGCAATTACAATACAGCATATTTTAGGTAAATAAAGCTTATCACAGTTGCAATCTCCGACGCGTCTTGTTAGATTGTAACTTAAGTCTTCTTCTCTTTCAATTATTTAACATCAATATTCAGATTCTCAATTATAAGGAAATGCGTGAAAGGGGCGTATTCTTAGGATATAGGTTATCCACCTCATATTGTAGGTGGTTTGTTATTTCAACGTAGTCCTTTTTTGTAATGCTGTGAACTGATTTTTCCATAAAGCTAATTATTGCTGACAGGTTGTTATGGTGTGCATTTATTATATATGAACGGCAAAAAAGCTTACATTTCAATGAAGCATTCAAAAAGCCGCTCTGAAATGCGGCGCAAGTTCTCCGACAAGCTTGAAAATTAAATAACGTTTAAGCTAGTTGGATTAGAATGGTTGCTTTTCACATGTGTTTACGTTTATTTTTTACACATTTGTCCCAGCACCCTGGCAGCTTCTGGACAGCCATCCATGTTCTTCTATGCAATCGATGGCTGCTTCGAACAAATCGATAGTGGGATACGCTTGCCCAGCAATTGCCCTCTCTAGCGCATGAAAAGCCCCCAGTCACGTGAACTTAGATTGGAAAAATAAGCCAATTGAAGTCAACGTTGGATATCTGCTTGTTCAATCCAGTATAACTGAGGTATGGCGATTGGGTGTGTAATCAAATTTTGTATTTTCGATTGTCGCACCAATAGCCCTTGAAGGAAGTCGGGATAGCAAGCTGAATTCAGTATCCTATTTCTACCGAGTATTTCATAATATTAAAAGCCTTTGACACTTATTAAAGGTGCTACAGTCATCTTATATCCAAATCTAATCGACATCGCCACCGAGCTCGATTTCTCTTTCAAGCTATGCCATTCTCTCGCTTGGTCTCCCTCCGGCCGGCCGCAAAGCTTGAGCTATGATTCGTTCGTAGCAACTGCATGCTCCAAACGGAGTTTTCATTAAAAAAGTCGCAGATTGCGCGCGTAATATACTTCGCGCCTTACCAACTAATGGGAAACCCGTTTTTACTCAGTTTTAATATTTTTAGTATTCTTGTTATGCATCTGTAATAGGTTACACGTGAAATATCAATTTTAATCGACTATAAATTTCAAGCTCTGCTTTTGTGAAAAACCTCCTCGATGGTGGCAATGCGTTTGTACTTTTTGGGTTTCGACATCTGCTTGTCGAACATACTGTGCTTTCGTTTCAGGCCTCCTTGCCTAATGCGTTTATCATCGTTTAATAAATTTCCGTAACGCTGTGACCTTCAAATAACGAAAGCTTGATTACGAAGCATTGATTTTCGAGACAAAAAGATGTTTTTCCTTCTGTACTTATAGCTCTTGAAGAACTCAACCGGTTTTCATATGTTTCTAGAAGATCTGAGTATACACTAAGTAAACTTTAAGAATCAAAACTACGCGTTTCTTTTCAAAGCGTTTGCTTCAAAATTCAAGCGGTTTCTATGTACAAGTTTCTAGAAAACCGGACTATTTACTGACTGAATTTCGTCTGCTGGCGGCGCGTAGTTTAAAAAATATTAACTTTGGGAATCGTTTAGATCCGCTTGTAAAATTCCGATATATATACTATTGGGTCAAAAAAGTACCCGCAATTTGGCAACTATACATTTCACAGTCGTCCAAATTTTAGTTGTACGCTTCAAAATCAGTCATAAAAATAGACCTCGACGCTACTTTGGTTTTTCTTGGATGTTTTCGATCCCAAAAAATTATGCGACAAAAATCGTGTGAGGTGTCTAACTTTACTACGAGCTTCTTGAACGTAATTCGGCTATTTCCCAGCATGAGTACTTTCGCTTTTCCCATGATTGCTCTGCACTTGCTGAGACAAGTTGTTCGCACTAGAGTGTGTTTTTCTCGTCCCTCGCAGAATCGATAGTACCATACGTAGACTAGACGTTAAGTCATAGCCCGGTTCGTAAAGCGTTCCACATAATTTTTATTTCCCAGAAAAACAAAACACGACCGGAGGCCATACACTTCAAAATTCTTGTAAAACACGAAAAAAAGAACGTTGGAATGACCCAAAATTGTGTCGGTGAATCATTAACCTGCATGTCAGCGATCGGGGCGCCTACCAAACGTGACTCTAAACAATTTTGGTAAGTCAGTGTAACGCCATAGGCTTGGCTGATGTCTTTCAACCAATAAAAGCCGAGAGTTTCCTTTAATGTTTTCTTGACCCGATAATTTATTCGTAAGTTGTATTGTATCCTCTTAAAATCATCATATCAAGAATCCTTTTAAATAATCCATTGCTAAAAAGTATATAAAGCTCACAATGAAAACTAACTCCCTTAACTGGTCAGGAACAGACGAAGCCGCTCGAACACGTACCTTGCCGATCTGCCATTGAATCGAAGAATACCCATGGGCTTGTTGCCTGGTGGCCACACTTTACAAATGCAACGTAATGGCTCGTTTCAATACACAGCAAAGCAAATAGCTCCATAAAATGACGCGGAAGATGTTTCGTCGAAGAGAAGTCTTGGAATCCTGCGGAAACAGTCAGACGCCGCTTAGCACTGCCCCGATGCGTTGGCATCCTTAAGTGAGTCCTGAAAGCATTGACACAAGTCAACAAGCCAGTGGGCAAATAGGTTCACTATAATAAGCACAAAAGCATCTAAAATCTACGCTAGATAGCGCATCATGTACACTTCACGCATATGACACATACAGCGATACTACATAATTAACGTAAACAATGAAAATAACCATGAAGTCATATAAAAATTAAGAAGAACTTTTAGAAGTAGTTTGGGTATCGTTATGTTACATACATTTGTTACAAAAATATAAAGTTAATTCCACCAATGTGCAATATAAATAAAATGACGCTGATAAAAACCAAAATTTGATCCGGGATCTGTTCAATTCAGCGTTTCGTGATTTCAGACACCGTACGCGTGATTAACCTGAGAATGCTGAAAACAAACCGATTGTAACAGGCGTCACAGAAAGTGCTCCGTTCAATAGCTTTTACGTGCGTGTAGCAATCAGGGCATTCGACTTGTGCGAGGCCCGCACAAACGTGACATGGCCGTGGCGAATTTGCCAACAGGTCTGTCATGTCTAGCTGAAGGCTCGGTATAACTCGGGGATACACCTGTATATATAGAAACCAAAATTTTTTTGTTACTTAATGCCTACATGAAGTCTACATCCACAATAACGTTGCTGAATATAAGCTATGTAGAAGCTGATTCAAAGAAAATGGTCTCCTGAAAAATATCTCTAATTTTTTTCAATTGGTTATCAATAAATTATTATTGCTACGTTCAAGTGGAATATCAGTGATCATTAGTGTCGAGCTAACCACGAAACTGTTTTTATCCGACGAAAAAGAACCTATAACTTATAGTATTTACTCTAAGCAATAAACACCAACAAAAACTGGCCCATACGATCTACGAAACGGCTGATATCGCGATGATAAGGGCATCTGAAGTATTAGAGTAATTTTTAGTTACCTTGAACTGTCGTCCAAAACGCGGCATCTGAACAATGAAAACAGATGGAAGTTGCCGTAATTTTAGGTCTTGATGGAAAAAGCTCTGCTCCAGTATCTGCTGAAACCATGGAATGCCTAGACCGTCATCCTTTTCAACAAACAATTGGTATAGATGCGCGGATTGGCCCGAACTCAGCTGTAAGAATGGTTCCACCTTGAAATAACATGAAAAACCAGCCGTTAACATTTGCTGAGAAGGGAGTGAATTGACGTCGTTCAGGCACGACGATAGCAGATTTTCGTAGGCTACAAAGTGTTTGTAGGCTGATGAGTTTCATAAAATGGTCATTTTAAGCATACTTTTTCTACTGCATCTTCATCACTTTGGTTCTGTACCTGCAGCATTTGGGTCAAACAATTTAAGAACTCTTCGGGGTCCTTTTCCTCACAAGTGAGACCTGATACAGAGCCTAACTTGTCAAGTAGTTCACGCAACTTCATCACCTGTGCGGCACCAACGAAGCGATGAGCTCGAAGGCAATTTACAATGTCCTCTTTCAAGACCTGTCAACATAATAACAAAACGTTAGGGCACTAGTTACATAACAATGGGCTATTACACATACCTGAGTCTTTTTGTATCGTACGTTATACTTACTAGCAAGCTAACTAAGTCTTAACCCTCCAAATGTTACAGCATTTCTAGCCTTTCTTTGCTTTGAGTTTTCCTGAGTCCTTTGTCTTTGAATGACATAGACTATCTGGCCAGCAGATGTATCGAACATGACAACAAATAAACCGCTATTTACTTTTTGAACTTGGTCGTATTCTGGAATGTCACCGTCCTCACGTGGTCGATTGATAATAAAATCGAATACAGACGTTGCCGTAAACATAGCAAACAAAGTGGCATCGAGATAACATGAATTGTGGTGGCCCTGTGAAGGAAAAAGACCCAAATACAAAGCGAATTTGTTATAGTACTAAACAAAGTGTTGAAAAAACAGTTTTATCCTAGCTTAATCGACTGCTGTTCACAAGGGTGTAAAATCATCCAAGTTGTCAACGTTGCAAGGTGTTATATATAATCTGACCTAGCGATTAAGAAGTCAAGCGTAACTCAATGAAGCGTTCGTGTTAAGACACGCGCACGTAGTTATAAGCCTTGCTTTTGCAAAAATTTCACGCTCCGCCTCGTCCATGTGACCCATAATTATTCGCTTCGTCGCTTACCTGGATACCCTTACAGCGGCCGACAAGATGGGAAAGGTCTTTGGTACCAATGATAAACAGAGGCGGAAAGTCTCCAGGAAGCGGATCGTACACCATGTTCTGGAAACGGATAAATCAAGCAATTCAGTTATTTATTTGCAACAATTTCATGAAAAACTAACAACCAAATTAACAGCTTCTGTTTACGTGAAAGTAATAATAGTGCTTTAAAAACTCACATCTCAAGCTCGGTAACGTATTATAGCAAAGCATATTATTCTGACAGGCGTTGGTGATTCACTACATGTTGTTCAGTGAACAATCCAACGTTATCTATTAGCGACTCACGCACCAACAGTTGATTATCGTGAGCGTCATGGTGTGGAGTTTCATCCAGAAGCGCCATCTGTTGGATGCGCTCATCGGGCACACACTGCTCTGGACGGGCAAACAATCCTTTGCCCTGCTCACATTCAAAGTACCATGCGTCGTGTAAATATCCTGATTGAAAGCCGTAATCGTCCATTTCCAACCCAAGCATCGGCTCGTCATTTATATAACCGGTCCATCTGACGACACCGTACGCCATACTACCAACACCTTCCGATCCAGGCCGACCGGACCCCACCGTTTCGGGCGGCAACATCACCCCCACCAAAGACCCTATCTCAAAGACAAAGTCATCTGAAAAATAATGCGATATGCACACAATTCTGAATCACGCTAAGTGATTGGGACCATCTACATGGACGCTAGCTAAATTCGCCACAAGAAATCGAAAAATCTTCAATTTTTAAACCGAGTTCAAGCGATTTTAGCTCAAATATAAATCGCAGGTACCAAACAATAAAAAAGAGCCCTAATTAATAAATCGAATTGCTCTTACCATAAGGAATTTGAAGGTTGCCACTGGTGTCAGCTCGCTCAATGGGCGATCGGTGATCTCCTGCAACAAACATTACAACGTATTAGTAGAAAATAGTTCGTCTGAAACAACACAAGATGCAGCAATATAAAATAGGACAAAACAAGAAAACGGCTTAATTATTCAAGTGTATTAGAAATCAATGCACACCTTTGCACCTGATCCGTTTTTAAGCCCACTTCAATCTATACATACCATCTTGTCTGACCATTCGTGATTCCATAGGTATGGTGGTATCGATGGTGTTCTCATCTGGATATTCCATTTCCGTCAGTGATGCAACGAGTAGCCGCTCTTCACAAAGCTGAGCGCCAGGGGGTTTCGATGTTTGGAGTCTATTATTTCTTGTTTGAAGAGGAGAGTTGATGTAAAATTGATTTAGGATAGGTGATTGAGCTTGTACACCAATGTTATTATAACCAGCAAAACTATAAGGAGATACCATAGCACTATTTCCGGCGGACTGCGATGAGGCCGCTGCTGGTAGCTGATTATAATGATTTTCAGCCTCAAAAACTCTTGAGGCTCCTCGTTTCATATGAATAAGAGGTGGTGGATATTGTTCAAACAGTGGCTCCGTGTATTTTTGCTGTTGCTCAAGTTGTATTTGTAGAAGTCGCATTTTTTCCTCCAGCTCCTCCTGATTCTTCTGTAGCTTTTTTAGCTGCTCGCTCTGCTGATTGATAATTTGCTGTTGTTTATTCGAAGTTCCTTTAAGCGATGCTTGTTCTGGTGCCGAACCACTGAACAATTTTGTTTGTTCGTCTCGGGAGGTTCTTTGTTTTGCTGGTACTAGAGGCGGTTCAGAGACCATTGTCCCAAGGGCTTTTCGAGGCGGTGAAATACGATACAAATTTTGGGATGGGGGTAATACCAGGGGTAAACCGTCATCGCAACCCCAGTTACCCTTTCGGTCTCTGCAGTCTGATTCGTTCGTTGGTGGACTTTTAGCTCTGCTTCGACGGCGTTCCTGCGTTTTACTTAGCGCGCCACTGAAAAACGTCTGCGAAACACTAGACGATGGCTGGCCGCCATCGTCCGTGATTTTAACAAAATCGTCTTCTTCTCCGCTGTCTGCCTCAAGCATAAGATCGAAATGTTTGTCAAACTCTTCAAAGATCGCACTTTCAGTATTGTTAGCCTTCCCGTAGTCGCCAATGCGGCCGTACGTGCTTAACTCTTCAATACTTTCAGCATCAAACATGCCAACTTTTTTCGTCTCCGAAGAACTGCTCAGTATGTTCTCAAGTTTTTCCATCGTTGATTCCCGTTTGATTGACGAGTACCTTGTAGGTTTCTCTGAAAGTGATGTATTGCTTCTCGATGGGGATAGTTCACCTGAATCGTCATTTCCGAAACCGCCCCCTGTTGGTAATCGTCTTAATGAGCCACTTTTGTTAAGTCGTTTTTTTAAACTCGATAGGAGACTTTGGATCTGCTCCTGAAGATCACGAGTGCTATCCCTCATATCGTCTCGTGTAACAGAGTGTTGTCGACTAGCATGGGCGGATCGAGTGCCTCGTCTTGATCGAGCTGGCCTTCGCGGCACATCGTCTTGAGATTGAGCAGAAGACGAATTTCTGCCAGCTGGTGGCAAGGTGTTTAATAACGGTCTGAACTTAGACAGCGGCAACAGAGAAGAGATTTCCGTTGCAGGTGACAAAGGTCTCGGTGCTGATGATTTTGGGCTTCTGGGCGGAGTGACGCACACTAGCGTTGGAGTTGGATAAATAGGAATCGGAGAAGGTCGCAAGGGCAACGCTGTGTACTGAGAATTACCTCGAGAATTCGAGGGCAAATCGGTGCTGAACTGAAGTTCCATGTTATCGGTAGCCTTCCGCGGGAAAGTTGGCGTTGAATCAAAGGAAGCAGTCCGTGAAAAACGGGCCACCGGCGCATAAGCTGTGCTAAAAGAACTGTGGAGCTCAGTAAACGGAGATTCTAACGGTTGTGGTTTAACGGGGACACTTCGCGACGTGGCTTCAATGAAACCATTGCTAATTTCAGAACTTGTCAATGTAGCAGCGTCTTTCTGTGGAAGCGGTGCACTTACTTCTAGCGGCTCAACAAACTTAAAACTAAAATCTCTTACCTTGGTAGAACAAAGAGGAACAACGGGTTTGGTGTCATCGGATAGAGCAGTACCATCATTCTTAATGATCCTAAATTTAGTTCCATCAGCTCTGCAAATGTTTTCATTAAACCCGGATGATACTTGTTTTCGCTGAGGATCGTTATTAACTAAAGTGTGGATATTCGAATGTAATTCGTGATTGGTTATTTTCGCTGGTTTTGTTTCATCGAGAACCGACTTTATCAGTTCCATCTCCCGCGGTTGGGGTAAAGGAATTTCGACGGGACATTCTAACGCCATTCGTAACTCACTTCTCGACTCTGATTCTTGCTTCTTTTCACGTTCCTTTTCCGCCATCCGCTCCATAGATATCTTCCATTGTCGAGCACGATTTGGAGGCGGCCGCCTCTTTGATAGATAAGAAGAATCGTATGAATCATTCAAATAATGCACCGGGCTGTAACTCGCCGTTTTCTTCAATGGCTTAGCAGCAAAAACATTATCACCCATATAACTTGTACTTCTTTGCAACACAAGAGGCTTACCAGGCTCATTTCGGTAAAAAATACTCAAGTCATGGCTATGCCGTTTATTTGGGTTCAACAGGAGCAATTCTTGCTGACGGAGTTGTTCGGAAGGCGAATGTCTAGGCGTAGATTCTGCGGAATTTGCACGCTCCTCCTGTCTAGTGGGGGTCAACTCCCGGTCCGTTTCAAACGCGCTCTGGTATTCATCCGCCGTAAGATCGTCGTATGCGTCCATATAAAATGAGGCCAGTGACGCTGTGTCTGTTTCACGAGCTGAGTAAAAGCTCTCGGCTCCTGGACTGTTCTTGCGAGTTTGGCAATATAGATCCATAGCGTATTTCGAAAATTTTCTCAGTGTTTCTAGCAAGAAACGGTTATAGCAATAAATAACCACTCACTTTACGAACTATACAAATAACTCATTAACAATATATATCACTCCGAAGTGCGCCAAACGAGCACTCGATATACTCGTAAAATGACAACATAGCATAGGACTCATCACATATTATAATCATCATATGCAATATGTAGCAGCGGGTGCGCCCGTAAAATGGTCCACTACCCAGATCACCTGGCCACGGAGATAACCAGTTGGTCAGGCCGGGGCTAAGCATGAGTTTCCTGCCAAGGAAAGATCTAGGCCACAGCACATAAAAGAACCGGTAGCTGCAACAAGAACCTCGCGATGCGAAATTAGCCTTTTTCGATCGAAGGACCAACTACGACTAGTGCATGCGACGCACTCATGATCTTTCGGCTCAGCGCCGATGATGCTCTCAGAGCAGATGCTAATCGCAGGCCAAGACGCTGCCGCCGCTCAGTGTTATTGTCGGCTCCCTGCCGACTCTGTTGGGGACCCTGTGAGGAAACAGGCGGTGCGTTATGGCCTTCTGAGAGAGGAGAACTGTTCTATTATCGCAGCGACTAAGCACTAACCGTAATTTTTTTGTGTGTGGCCATCGAAAACTGCGATTGAGCAGTCTAGCGAAGAAAAATAGCGTCATTAATTAGACTGGATACAGTCGATACAACTCACTAACACTGAGGGGGTTAGTAACAGCCAGCAATTGTTATCTAACAATGCGTAGAGTAAAAGACGCAAATATTAAGCTAAAGTTACTTGAAACTTTGTGTGCCGGCAGTCAGTACCGGCGAATACTAACCATATTTACAGAAAACGCAACTTGCTTCTGAAATATTGATTGAACAACACCTTGAAGATTCCATAAGAGACGGAATAACTACGAAAATAATAAGTGCAGTTTATTCTTTGGGGATATTTCACATGGTGGGTATTAATTGATAGAATTTGTCTGACAGAACGGCCAATAATACTCTGTTTAGCCTCGATCTGTTTAGAAGAGCCACTTAACAAAGTGGTCTGTCCCCGTGCTGAGAATGTTGCACAACTGCATGCACCTCCAGAGCGTAAATTAATGTGGTCTAATTAAGCATTCAGTCAATGGTAATGGGTTCCGCAAATGTTTCTGGCACCTTACGTATTAGAAAAGAATGCACAAATTCGAATGTTGATACAGCACGTGTTGTCTTTGTCAAAATTATCATCAGCGTCGCTTTCCACTGACAAGGTCAAATAAACAAATTTCACCGCCTGGTACCGTATAGAATATCCCGCGCTATTTTGTCAGATCTCATTCTCCTTTCGAATAAAAATTGCACCTACTACAAATTATTTCAACAAACAATTATTATTTGGCATATACGCAGTTAATGTTCTACTAATTCGATACCCGACAAACTGCGAGCGGCCCACCCATAAGGATTGTTTCAGCTTGACCGGGTTAGAAGTAAACCCCTTGCTACTTGTTTAATTAGTGACATATTAATGCTCAGCAAATAACGATACTAGCAGTATTTTCAAATAGAAATAAAACATCTGTCTCAAAATCCCCAGTTTAAACTTGTTGTTAATACAAAATGCAGCCGATTTTTGTCTCTGTGAAAAAGCGAAGCCGTTGGTAAGCTGAGCTTCGTGACGACATTAACAAAGCTTTCACAAAACTGATATATAAAATTCGTGCTATACATCATTGGATATTAAAAGCAGTCTTAATTCAGAATTCCTCAAATCATTTTACCTATATATGCCTTTATAAGGATAATTCTACTATACTATATTCCTCATTAGAGACGTTTTTGAACAATTGTAGGGTTCTATTCTACCTGTACACACCGTTTGAGTGCATGACCGTCTTGCTCATACTGCTATTATGACTGCTTCCAGAAAAGGTCGTGTTCGATGTTGTAGTTGTTCCGGATACGTTTGATGAAGCTGCTATCACCTCAGCAGTTCCCCGGCCACCGATCAGTTTTTCCACTAAGGCCACTTGCTGAACAGCCGAACTAGGCGAAATAGTCACGCCGGTCATTACACCTGTAGACTTTATACTCCCACTGCCGCCTGAGGACCGCTTACCGTCCTGTAATAGCGGTAATGACAGTCATGTATGTACATAGGAAAAGTATCACTTTTTATGATAAAAGGACAACGATGATCAAAAATGTAATAGTAGTAGCAGGGACGCGTGAACTTATTCTCAGTGTGTAGGACTGGCAAGTTTCACAAGAAAATGCTGCCTCGATTTGCTTTTAGAAGATAGGTAAAATCATAGTATAAGAATATTTCTTACGTTTTGTCATATTTCTATCACTAAAATTGGGCAAACCAGTCGGCGTGCCAGAATATTATCGGTACTAGAAAATACATCAGATTCTTTAGCATTCCCAATATATAGACTTGTTTCGGTTTTGCGAAATAAATACCATGCATGGATTTCGTCCACCTCAAAACACACAAACACCTGACGTTGAAATAAACTTTTGTAGAATTCCTATCGGCTCAATACATTAAGCAAAATCATTTGTTATTGTTACATTAATAAAAATTAAAAATAATATGCTAATTGCCTATAGAAGCTGCAATCCGTCAGTGGGCAAGCCAAGTTTTTTAGCTAAAAATTATCATTGACTCAGGTGGTGCTGTGAAAATAAAAACAGGTGAAAAATACGCCGGATATTATAAATATAAGAACGACTCAATTCGTTGAAACCCATAACAAAGGTTATTGAATATTGGAAGCGGTTACAATTGAAAATATATAGATGTGAAAGCAATATATGTTTCCGAAAGCACTGTCTAGAAGAGACGTATTATTTTACAAAGGAAACATGAAACACGACACATTCTAGAATCGCCATGTACCAACAATCTATATACATTATTCGCCTTTTCGAGGCAATGCTACGTCACACGATCAAGATGTAATGTTTACAAAATGATAACTACTTTCACGTCTATACCGAATTTAACGATCACCACCTGTCCAACTTTGCGCTGTTCGACTTAATCGATGAAAAAAATGTCGCCATTGGCTCGGTTCGTTTTGAATAGAATGCAAGAGCAACTGGCTATGATCGAGTGACATCGTCCTAAAGGTTGTTTGTAATTAACTCACCATGGCTACAAAGGGACTTGAGGTCTCAAATCACCGCGGACCTCTCCTTGCTAAAGCCATGACACGGTCTTCGACACGGGCGAGGATTAAAATGCACGAGACGAAAAAATACTCAAGATGAAATGTATGAGCCTAACATAAATCAACCTGGTTCTTCCCTCTGCCAAGTAATCTTAATTTACCGTCAATTTACTGTTAATCGAGTTTTCATCACTTTTTTCATAAGCTCACTAATGCACAAACATCGACAATACATATATGTCGATCGATGGCCAATTCAGCATATAGTCACAGATTTTCCTCACAGCTGGAGAATTTACCGTCTATGTCTTTCTCGTCGATTTTCACCCGATCAAACTTTTATGGTAAGAAAGCAACCGCCCACGCTGCAGTAGAAAGTGGATTTGGAAATCTTGTTGTTCAAACTAAGGCAAAAAGAACAATCTTGAGTGCTAATAAAAACAGTCGTTGTAATCTACGTCTTCAACTGGGCTGCCTTTATATATTAGAACGTTTTGCAGTATATAACCAAGACTTAAATGCAATGTTCTTATGAATTTTGGCTCCTTGCCAATATAGTTATTCGTTCGGCGTGTTAATAGAAACGCAAAAAATCAGTCGGTTATTTTCAATCAGCGTTTACTACCGTGACCATGACACTACTAAATGTCAAATGGCTTCACTATGCCATCTTCCTCTGTTCACACGAAATTGATTTGGGTGAAAACGCAACATCTTCATTTGACAGGAGTCAGCTGGTCGCGATTTCGAAACCACCCAGCGCTTCTCTCGTTCTAACTCTCTTTTAGATGTTGTTATTATTGTAGTTAGGCTTTTGAGCAAGAGACCAGATATCATATAGATAAACCAAGTTGTCTTGGCGGCGTGCCATGCGGAGAAGGGGTCATTTGAGAAAGGGTAGCCACCCACGGACGAAGCCCGCCAAATTCAAATGATTCGGATCGGCTCTCTCTTTGGAGAATCAGTTCGCAAAAATCTAACGATGAAAAAAAGAGCGTTAAATATCGGCTTAGTTAATCTGCCGTCCCCTCGCGAGCATAATCAGTAGCTTGCAAGGGAACGGCTTTATGACGTGGTTTATTGTAAACTGCAATTTGCAGCGCAGTGCGTAGCAATTAGCAGCGTTCATGTCAAATAGAAAGCATCGGAAACTTGCTATAAGTCGAAAAAATACAGAACAGGTATTAGATATCACAAAACCTAACGTCTATAGCCTTTTTTTGTTGTCAACATTTTCGGATGCAAGCGTCTGCTAAGGAACTGAAGTCAGCGACCTCCGACGCACTTTCGCGCCATGCTTTGGATCGACGTGGCAAAGTTGAACGCTAATGAGACAAAAGTCGCTAAGCCAGAGCAGATAAACATGTTACCACATGCACATAACAACAAACACTAACAAGCAGAATCATGATCGACTGATTAATTTTGATTGATAAGCAAGTGATACCGGGCAGTTACCACCTGTCAACGACGATAAAATTTTTACAGTTCAGGGGTATTAGAGAATAATCCTTTTCTTATGACAATGCGATAGGAAATCTACGTAAAGCGCAAAATTGCACATGTTACGGTCAAAAAAGTTTTTCGTAATTGTTTTTTGTGAAATTAATTTTTTTGAAAAAGGTGAGTATGTGCGTATTTTTTGGCCGTCTTTTCTATGTATCGTAAACATGGCCCAACAAAAACTGAGAACACTTACGGTATATCGCGTTTGCAATTTCTCACGTTTTATTCTATAAGAATGAAAACTGAGCGGGATTTTTTGAGAATAAGAAGCATACAATAAAGAGGTTGCAGTTTTGTTGAACGTTCCTCATTAGTTTTGATGCGTACCCCCTTTTTTCTGAAGTTGTTGGTAATTCTGGAGAGGCAAATTAGTCTAATGAGCCTTGTAATGTGCAAAAAAAAGGTCATACAAAGCAGGTACATTTGATAAGTAATAAGACATTTCAGCTGCCTCTCCATATCAAAGGCGTAAAAAGGAGCTGCTTTTTGCATTTACTGATTTTTTTGTAAGGTCCTAGCACTGTTTCTGCAGGAGACGTCGCGTGACGTACGTTGATAGGCGACATTATAGAATCACCAATATACAGCGAAGTTGTTAGGTGTGAGTTCGTCTTTTTGTGAAGTTCTGAGCTTTTTTTTTATATTCAGTTTAATAGTACAGTGGCTTGAGATCAGTTTCGGATGTGCACGTCAATGCCTAGAGCCGTCAATTTGGCAGCGTTGTTGACTGCTTTAATGTATCGTCCGCCCAACAGTGCAAAGTTTCGGCTATTCATGCGCAATCGTCATGATAAGTTTAAAATGGCCGTAGGTGGCCTTTGCAAATGGGTATCAGCCGTTTAAAATTGATTTGGAAGAGACATTTACTTTATTTGCTTTATTGAACGTTGCACTTAATCTTAGAGACGCTGCATGGCCCTGAGGCCTCAGTAAGTTTCTTAATTAATAAATACACGTTAAGGTTGACTTACTTACAGGCTGTGCATTGCTAATAGCGCATCACGGCATATCTTATCTAAAATGGTAAAGCTCATAACACTCCTTCAAGTAGAATCATATCATTTTAAAAGATTATTATAGAAGTCTAGGCAGACTTCGATAATAGATTGCTTCAGCAGGGGACAAAAAATAAATACACGTATTGTGACATATTCGTCACCTATATTCTATCACGTTATGAACCTAAGTTCAGGTACGGTGTCTCTATCTTACTCGGGAATCAAGTGGGAACTTACGACTAGTGATTAACAAGTGGAAAGCCCTCGCTACATACATCAATAAGCGGACAATATGAGATTTTTCAACTTTTTTTTACCGTCATGTAACTATCGAATACGTTTTTCTGACAATATAGTGCTGCAGTTCGTGCTTATCGATATACCGCTAGTGCCGGATGAACTAAAAAAGGCACTAGGTTATACGAGCTTGACACTATTGAGAACCAAATGCGGTTAAACGGAAGTAGATAAAAAAAAAAAAAGTTAACTACCTTGGGGATGAATGCAAGTCTTACACGTGTTTCTACTACAATCAACCTTTGATTTTTCTTTTTATTTTCTAACCACACGCAACTTCCAGAGTCGGCTTTCATTGCTAAGTTGGTTCCTGTCCTACAAGTTAAATTAACTCTTCATTTATGCGGCTTATATAATAAATGAGAGAAGCGGGTGCCCTTTAAAGACAATTCTACAGTTGGGTTCAGATCATTATATTGTTCTGCTGCATGACGTTTTTAACAGTAGCTTTACCATGCACTGTCTGATGTCATGGATTTACTATTATATAGCTTTTATTTATTGAGAATTGACAACAACTCTTAGGTAGATGATGACTATTAGTAAGTGCTTCTTTTCCTTTCATTCTATAGTTATAGCCACGGCCATGGTCTATGGCAAAAGTAGTTGTTAATATCTTCCCTAACTGGAAGATAGCCGCCGAGGAAGCGGAGCATCTGGATTTGTATGGCTATGACGTGGATACAGGAAATTCGATTCAATATAATACCGACGGCATTTTCGATATCACCCTGCAGAGGCACGAGCATTGAAGTTATAGCAGTATCTCCGTTGGGAAATCCTGTATGTATTGTAATTTACCTAAGTAGCGTTATTGTTTATAGCGTGCGTGATATGCATGTCTCAATAGTACGCAAATATATTGTCTCTCTTGATGAAGGCGCTTCTTGTTTGTTACTTAATAAATAGTCGACTAGACTCCAAACAGTAGTAATAAAAAAGTTACTTTAAAGTAAGTTAGAAAGTGTTTTATCTTTAAAATTTCAGGTATAGGCGGGCTCTAGGAATGGAGTCATGCTCACGTTGCAAACTGAAGACAAAAGATCCTGGTTTTTGAACGGTTTGAAAAATTTCTCAATGTCGAATTATACTAATCCCATTGAATTTTCAGAGGGCTAAAGTTTCAAAAGTTTTCTAGATCACCATCAAGATGCATACTTGTGTGTATTAAGGCATTTTTCATCAGTTGCAAATACAATACGAGTTTGAAAGAGTCGTAAAAGCAAGCCATAATTAAATATTTCTCATGCGATGCCTTCCCATATGCCCAAAAATAACTGCCGGTATACCTAGGGTACGTTGAAAGGACACATTTTACGTGAACAAACAATTTACACTGTAGAAGACATGAGGGAGATATTCGCCTTCTTATAGGGAACTCCTTATCAAATATTTTCAGGGTGTGCATTGTCTTTAATTCGACAATGCCCCACACTAAATGGCTAGGAAACCGGGGACGATTATTAGCTGTTCACTTTACCATTTTCTTTAGTACATCTCAATTTTGCCCTGCCACTCCGACCTGTTTTTCTAGCAGGTGAACGTTTTTTGCCCATGTAGCTGTTTAGGCTTTTCAGCTGCGACGATTTTGAAACCTTAGATTATTTTCATATTGGCTAGATTCATTGAATGTTCGTTTTGTTCTGGACAGATTTTACGTGTCGAAGTTACGTATCAAAAACGGGGCCAATTCTTATAGAGCTTTAAAAGGAGCCGCTTTAAACGGTGTTCAGATCGAAACTACATCCATTAGCGAGAATGAGGTGACACCGGTTCTCATACGTCTTCCAGGCTGCAGTACCAGAGTTCAGACACCAGAGGGTGTTTTAGAGAAAGGTAATATCAATAATTTTAGTACGTTTAGAGCTAATCGCAGTTTAGAAACCGTCCTGGATAGGGTGCTACCTTGAGACAAATTACTGTATTAATGTAAGTTTTATATAGTATGTACTATTTTATTTGGGTATCGGGAGAGTATCTACACACGTTGAATAGCCATTATTCGATAGTAAGGCTCAAGGCGAACTTATCTAGTACTCTCATTCCTGAACTAATTTCCTCGAGTACTTACGCTTAGGTATTTTTCCGTAGTTCCATTCACTCAGGGTTTACTATTAAGTAGACTGTTGCAAGTGATCCCGGCGTATTTTGGAATAGAATAACATTTGAACTATAGACGATTTCGGCTGGCTTCGCTGAAATCACTCTTAGAGAAATGGGTTTAGAAGGAAAAAAAAATCGTTCTAGCCTATAAAATAAATGTTCAGTGGTTAAATTTTTATTCGCTCGAAAACCACAGTGGTATAGAAATTCATCGAAGATTGATGAAGGTATTCAGGAGGGAGGCGTAAAGCGAAAACACAATGCGTTACTGGTGTAAACCTTTTAAGAATATAAACTGGGGTATTGAAAACCAAGAAGAAGAGGAGGTTGACCAGATCCCAGAACTCAAAGGATGAAAATATATTTTCGTAATCGCGAAGGCGTTTCACGAATGCAGAACTCGGTGTCTAAAGGCTGTCTGATTGAAATTCTCACCTGTAATACGTCACGGAAGACATAACTAAATAAAAATAGGTCCTCCATCAATTGACTTTAGGCCAGCTGAAAATGCGTGTGGTGTGCTCCATATTTTTGAAGTTTGATTAATAAAACGGTCGCCATAGACTAGGTATGGTTCAGCCTCTACTGCCAGTAAGAGAGAGATCAGGTGGATGAATGGCATTGTTCTGAAGTCGGTGGCAGTGTCGAGCCGATTCGGACGTGAAGCCTTGATAGTACTGGTGACGGGCACTAGGGGCATCTGTTATATTTTAATATCGTCGAATATGGGACAACGAATGCAGTCCACTATGTTGAGTTTTCCTCACAAATCGTTGGCATGACAATCGAAGGTGCTTGATGTCAGCTTTGCCAGACCTCTCGTTTAGTTCGCGAATGCGGGGCTTACTATACCCTAACGTATTCCACTACTGCTTTTTTCAAGAAGCCATAGATGAGCTACACATGGAATCGCATATTATGGGTGAAGGACTATCGAAAAGTTGCCAGAGCACTATGGCGAATTTACTAAACGATCATCATTTTAGGCAAGCTAGCTCAAAAGTTGTTTAACTTCAAAGTTCGCCGTACTCACCTGTAACAGTCTAGTAGAAATAATTCCTAGTAAGGTCACATTGTGCTCTACTTATTTAGTATTTCACATACATTCGTTTTTTGTTTAACCTGATCAGTCTCTTGGTATAAAAATTTATCTAATATACGACAGTTAAAAACTTCCGCGTAAAAATAATTTATTTCGCAAGAAGTTGGAATACATATACAGTTTTGTAATTAATCGTGTACATACACGATTTGAATATGCATATGGTTATTTGGCGCTCTCATCTATTTGTCAGATGTTCCATATAGATTCATATGGTTACAGTGTGTAATATTTTGAATAAACAGATCTATAAGTGAGGATGTAGTGGCGATTGCGTATGCTAGAATACGTTAGATTACGTAGTTATTCTGTATACACTCTATGCGGTTTTGCCACATCGCTCTAAAAAGAAATGAACACGACGTAATCGACATGTGATCTTTATCGCAACACATATACCATCATAATGCTTCACTGAAAGAGTTTCCACCATGACCTCCATCATCGTCGTCGAATTAACGTTTTCGGAACCAGAACGACAGCGGGGCCCTTTGTCATTCGTGAGCGCATGCAGGACCAGCTATAAATGGACCTAATTGTAGGCTGTACCACACTGACGGCTCCTTACAGTTTCGCTACGTTCCGTAATAACCGTTCTTTAGTGTTTATTCCATAGTGTATTGCTGAACACCTTTACATATTTTTATATGTAAATTAATCATATGGTTGAAACTATTATGGTCCTTTGCTTTCTGCTGTTATTTTTGTCCCAGCAACGGCGAAAATAAAATTTGTCGTTCGGGCATAGTTTGTTTGTTTTTCTATATTTTCTGAATAGCTTTACATCGTTACATGGAAGTATCTTTTGTGACGTACAGCAGAATCGACTTATTACTAAAAGAGCCTGTTATAGAAGCTTTCTATATAAAAAAAAATCTGTCTGTTTTCATTAGTCGACTTTTTTTACCCAGATCTTCAAGCAACAGCTGATCCACTGTGTTCTGCGTTCGCTTAATAGCATCTTGCCTAACTGATGACACGGCATCGCTTTCGCCTCTGATGTTTGCGGCACCCGTTAAGGATTCAATCTCATCAGTAACGTACAACGGGGAAATCAGTCATCAGCACGAAGTTGTTACCCTAGTGTGCACGCCACGTGCACCGTGTAAAGCATGAGAATTTTTTGCCAGACTCAGCGCAAATAAAATGCACTGGATGAGAATTTATACTTTATTTTTCTATATTTTCTGACTTACTAACTATATATTGCGGTACCGTTTAATTAAGCAGCCACATTGAAAATCTGCGAATTACGAGCTTCTGTAAGTGTACTGGCGTATGATAATCTGTATTCGAATATAAACCGGATGCAGTTGTTATGTCAGGGCCGCCGATTTAAAAAAGGCTCTTTGAATTACCGCCATTTTCGCAAGTGCAACTTCTTGTTGCAGCAAACATTACGAGCATATATATATTATCCATATCGCACATCGAACGTCATTAATTTTGACGTCGACGGATGCCCCACAGGACATCTCCGCATTTAAGAACAGGTCGATGATGCCCGTACCTCTGCGTGCCGCAGCAGCGGCCACACATAAATGATGATTTGTTTTTCGGAAACTATAACATTTCGAAATCTGCGAGAAATCCAACGACCGTTAGTGTAATAGAACTGCTATGGAAGGCTGTTTGAAGTTGTTGAAGGTGACTTGGTCTGCGTCTGTAGGCATATTCTTTTCTCTGATGAAGATAACTTCGTTCAATTGAGGATATATAACGGGGATCTAGTAGGACTTTAAATTTCCAGCACCGACCTTAACTGTGTCACCTGCTACAGGACCTTTAGCAGCGGGTAGCGTCAATGGTAGCCGTCTGTAATAAGGTAATTATATTTATCTCTCGTAAATGCTGTGTTTCGTGTAACGTTTTTCTTCTATCTACAAACACAATTCGTAGACGTGTTCGTCATGGCGTTACCCAAGGAAAAAAACTCAACAGTTCTGACAATTGTGCTCAATGTTGCTATCGGTACCATTGCCCTCGGGTGGTACCTCGGGTCGAGAGCTGCCACGTCCTCCATATCGAAGGTGATATCTCCTACATTATCTAAGACGAACTTCTTACAGCGGACGATTTTTCTCCACCGATTTTGCAGCGGCCTCAAAGTGAGTCTGACGGAAATGACGAAGAGCCGTTACTTGAGCCCGGTAACTTGTACTTGCTTTATTTTACGACTTCGACGATTAGACGAAATTGAAAGTTCGAAGGCTGGCCGTTCCGTTTGCTTCTGTATGTACTTGTAACGCCCTCCACTACGTTATACATAATAGGAGAAGATCACATATAATAATTACCATAGAATGTTGTCTCTCGGTTTAATTGTGAAGCCCAAAAAAAATTTCTGCTTTTATTTACCAAAGTTTATGCCAAACCTGGTTATTGATACATGTGCAATATATATATATAAACATGCATTTGCTAACAGTGTTGTCTCTTCGTTTGTCTTTCGTTAACGTGCGCAAATGTAGCATTCAATGGCTGTCAAATGACGGCCAGGAGACCCAGCTTTCGTATGTTGGTTGTGGCACATTGATCCACTCGAATGCCGACCAACTACGGATGACCACGCTACCAAAAAGCTCCAGGCGATTCGTGTCAGGTTCGATATACCCATGAACAAGACGGCGTATTTGGCCCCGACAAGCGCCCTCGAACGCGGACCGGGCAAGAAGTAGATAACGACTGTGCCAATCGTCAATAGAGCAACTGTCGTTAATGAAATGGGTGATCTTCGACAAAATGCTTTGGAAGTACACGTGTATATCATACACAACAAGAATGCGCCTGATATTATTTTTCAAGTAGAAAGCCAGGGACTTTCGTTTATAGCCGTGGACAATATCGCAAGATAGCTCTTCCGTTGGATAATTCAAACGTGTGATGGCGTCCTAAATTTTGCTGTGACTGAATGATGTTCAGGGTTGTTGCGAAGGGCCACTTTGACTGTATGCGGAAGAAACGTGTCATCCATCTTTTTCTTGGTCGGTTCCACCAATGAATTGATCTGGTTGCTTGTCTCGTTAAAAAAACGAGTTGTTAAAGATCTTTTTGTTTGTCTCTCCTTTTCTAACGAAGTATACAATCATGTCTTTTGAGGTCGACAATTTTCGGATCCTTCCAGCACAACACGAACTGTGTCTGTTTATGCCCAGTTTCGAACCTGGACCAGGTGTCTCTGAGTGCAACAAGCAAATACGCTACCAGGCACCGTTACAGGACCGATGTCGAAATAGCTAGAACGTATTTACAACGATGAAGACCCGTGTTATATACGTAGCTGCAGCTAAGTTATTTCCTAAACTTCTTTTAACTCTTAGTAACAGCTCACGACGTAACTACAAGTGGTCAACATGGCCTCATGGCGGCCGCTACCCACATCTTCGAAATTGGTCGCCATCACGTCGCAGGCGGAACTGCCTGTTTGGGAGGAAGGTCGGTTCTCTTCAGGGGCTCAAACCGTTACAAAATAAAGCGGACTGCAAGCGTAGGAAGTCCTTGGACTATTTGTCAAATAAGCGACTTCAATGAACTGTATTTTAGTTAGCATTTTCATCTTATGATCTCATGTAGGTAAAAATTGTTGTATGTGCTTAGATAAATGTTTCCATTTTTGCGTCCTGTATTCTTGTTAGGAGCTGCTTTAGCCAGCTGACTACTTCCAGCATAAGGTGAATCGTGTGTTTAAGCCAGCATATGACCTTACATGTCCTTATGTCTACTAGGGAAATTTGTTACAACTGCACCATTATGGAGAGCTATCAGTATGTGTTTATTTCAGTCCGCCATTGATATTTGCACTAAGTTAATATGCTCATTTGGTGTTTCGTTGTAAACAAATAATGGACTCTTTTGTTTAATCTGTAGGGACGGGACGGCGAGAATGCAAGCATCTTGTCCAGGTTGGATGTGGAAATTATTGGAAAAATAATGTACACCGGTGAGAACGAAATCAGCTCTGCGTTACGTAACCTGTTAGTCACTGAAAGGGCCACTAATACAGGTAATCGCCATTGTCTATTACAGGAAATCTCGTATTTCTTATGCTGCCGGAGAGCCAGTGCAATTTATAAAGGTGATAGTGAATCCTGTGAAAAAACATAGGCCGTTTGCTATATAGATCACGTTATTAATCTGGGATAACACATGCTGGCTCATGATTGAAAATGGAATTATTTGAACGGCGTAAAAATACAAATGCATGATATGTAGGTGTTCTTGAATTGCTTTTTTGTTCGCGCTCGTTTCGTCTGAATCGGATAACTGTTCGCTATTTTTTTTTATCACGAATGCTCTGTTGTGGAAGGTAACCGTCACTCGACTCGTTTCCGACACCCCAAAACCTGCGTAAACGGTCATCCAGATTCGGATCTTTCACCGGGGTTATTTAGCACAACTAATGAATATAACACAACTCAGACAGCATAGATATTCGAACAAACGGTCAGTGCCCAATCTTTCTTAGCAAAGCAGGAATACATAATGGATTCTACATATGCAAAAAACGGAAAAACATGCTCAGGAGATAGAACAGAATGGTGCCTATCTAGGACAGAACAAGTCCTTAGAGAATGTTTATATTGATAAGATGTGGGTTGAAGGCGCGTGCCAGGAAGGGACACCTTGCAAGGTCACTAATGTTACGCGAACTTGTGCTGAACAAATTCTTGTTAAAGGCAAATTCGAGCCTGGCGAAACTGTTTATACAGAAGAACAGACATGTGCGGAGGAATTCTATGCCGTAGAAGCACCTTCCGAGTTAATGTACGCAAAAGAGGCACTTGCGGAAATTGTTTAGGACAAAGAACCAGTTCTGGAAGTAGTTGATAAAGAAGGGACTTCTGTCGAAGCTGTTTATGATGAAAAATCGCCTGCAAAAGCCACATATGCCGAAGAAACTTATGGGAGTACGACATGCGCAGAGTGAGGATACAGCGCAGATGAGGGCTGCACCGATCACCAGCACGTTTCTACATAGGGATACAATATAGTGGAAGAGACGATATGAACACACGAAGAACAAGAATACGTCGAGGCAAACTACGCGTAGTGGGAATACGGTGCGGCGGAGATGTATATCGCCAAGCAAGAACACTCCGCAAAAAAATTGAATGGTTCCAACAACAACAACCAATGACGACAATAACAGTACCATGAGACGAAAACGTGCGCTGTAATGATAGATAAAACAGTTACTTTGCTAAATATTGTAGCTCAAGAGATGTCGTGCACCTACAGACAGACGGAAACTCGATCAGTGGTAACCCAAAATTTTAGGACCTCATCGTGCCAGGTCCGCCTGAGCGGATGCATAGATGAGATAATAGTGTATACGGCCCGTACGACTCGTTAACTAATATTTTAACCATCTATTGTGTACTTGATTTTCTTTTTCTAAAATGGTATGATATATCCACTAGAAACTTACATCTCGAAATGCAATACTGGTTAGCTTTCGTAAACGCCCTCAGTGAGGCGTACTAAAAACGAATTTGCAAAAAAAAAACTTTTTCTATATAGACGGCAAAATATTTTAATAGTTTGCCTCTCACAACGTAATCTTTTTTTCTCTATAGTTTAAAACAGCTTCCCTTTTTTAGACCTCTACAAACATATAATAGGTAAACCTAAAAAACTTCATTATATTTTTAGAGGCGTTATAGTAGGACCGAGTAATCAGCGTGCGCAGCTTTGCTAAAGTCATTATTCTGCCATCATGCATGCATGCATGCATGCATGGAGATAGTTTAAACCAACTCGAAAAGCAGCTCGCTGACCTATCTGAGAGCCTTCCGGTCCTAACCGCGACAACTGAGATAGTAAACCAGTATGTCGTTGCTTTAAAACGAGGACATCACGCCAAGCTCGTACAGCGACTTGCTGACGAATGGCTTCCGCATGGAGGATCGCACAGTTGTCGGATTAGCTTCGGTCCATCGTATTGCCATCATTGGTAATTAAGTTTTTCAAACATTCTGTTATTGCATGATAGCTACCTCTTCCCTATATGTACTAGGTTAGAGAAGTAGTTCCTGCTGCCTTTTGTCTCAGTATCTAAAGGCAAAAATCAGCAGAATTTTCTGGACCCGGTTAGTAATTTTAACTAATAGGAGGCGAAAACGGTAGTCCTATTGTAACTCTTTTTCTGCTACTAGAAGCACTATGTTTCTCCTAAAAGAATTACAGAATTCGGTAGCGACAGACGAGCTGACAACTATACGATAGCTTCGAACCATTGAGGGTTTCGATTGAATGACGGGCCTATCACAAAAGAAGTGTCGATGGCGTTCTTTGGTTTAAAAAACGGATAAAAAAGAAAAGCATTTCTGTTTCAATTCACCGAATCACCGTAGTACTCCTTGATTTTATTGATCGATTTGGCTTAAGTTAAACCAAGTATTCCTTGATTCTTAACTTGATCGCGCTTGCCAGTTCCCCGGAGTGCTAGTAGCTACAAAACCCATTTACATCCGGTCTGATCCACTTGACTGACATATGGGAAAACTATCGTTCAACCCGTGCCGTAATTAGTTCTTATCGATTCCTTTGCAGATATCGCCAAGCAATTAGCGGTTTTTTGAAGAGTGAAGTTTAGCGACTGAAAAAGAATAGTGTTATTGCTGTATATCTAAAGGAACTTAGCGACATTAAACTTCTCACACAATTTACGATAAAAAAGAAACATAAAATAAAAAAAAAAGTCTACTTTTGTTTGAATGTTGAACTCCAATAGTAGTGGACATTAATCAATTCAATTTAGAAGTTAATTGCAGTACACATTTGATTTCTGGGTATCATTATGTAAGTCGTTTCGTGTAGATATTTACTCTTATGTACTTAAGAATGATGAACTGCAGAACCATCGAATATACCATCAAAAATCATGCTATGCAGGCCTTTTTCTGAAAAACAAATTTCTGTAATTGATGATAAAAAAAAAAAAAAAAAAAAACGGCTTCTCTGATACGCGGTATCCATTTTCTCGCGGCCATGAGTCGGGAACATTGTACGTTGATTTTTATGACGTATTAGTTGCAGTACGTTGCTATGGCGTCATGAACATGTAGCCATAAACAGTTTTAACTTCAATGTTGGCAAATGGTTATTGTTAGCATATCGAAATGGTG
>NW_019214197.1:0-21344 GCF_002532875.2 Varroa jacobsoni | reverse complement strand
ATACGCGGTATCCATTTTCTCGCGGCCATGAGTCGGGAACATTGTACGTTGATTTTTATGACGTATTAGTTGCAGTACGTTGCTATGGCGTCATGAACATGTAGCCATAAACAGTTTTAACTTCAATGTTGGCAAATGGTTATTGTTAGCATATCGAAATGGTGCCGCCTGAATATTAAACGTAAAATACTAATTTCAAATACACTGATCATTTACGTAAAGAACACTTCGGCAAAATTTTAATTCTGTTTGTTAACTTAACCTAATGCGTGTTATAATCTCATAATCCGACAACTTTAACTTAACTCAAAAATAATAAAATTCAAGATTTCAGTCGATATGTAAATGACTCGTTGATGTTTCACTGATGAAATTTTCTCAGAGGACTGAACAGTCGATGAGGCGTATCCATATCGTTTCCCATCTTCATCTTGAAAATCATGTACTAATACTTCTTCTGCATCCTAGAGATGTTTTTTCTTGTTAAAAGGTAGAACTAGTTTCAAGTACTACCGCAGTTCATACGCGCAAAAGTTTTGCGCATCTAAGGCTCATAACCGATAGTTGTACGCAATGAGACCCTAGCACAAAACAATTGCGGCCAGCTGGTTTTTGGCTAATGAGTAAAAATACGATTTTGTGTCCGTAACAAAAATTCTAGGTACCGCTTCGGCTACTATCCGTTATTTTGATTTGACACTTGGTAGGACCTGAACTTAGCGTAAGAATCAAATTTAGACAAACTTAGCTCGAGATGTAGCAATGCAAATCGATTGCATCGTTAAGACGGTTAGTCAGAAAAAACTTTGCTAAATTGATACGTAAACGTATAAACATCAGCGCTCTTGTTTACGAAATCACGTTCACCGCTTCAGGGCAGCGTGATTTACGTGCAGATGCACGTGATTTGCGGCAGCTAAATCAACACCCGAGAAACGTATGCGGCCGGTCTCGCAGTTAAGAAGACTTACGAATGTGATAATAATTTTGTGACGAGCTTTTGTAATAACAAATATCAATTTACTGTTTGATCTTTTGTTATTGTCATGGTCGATTATCAATTGTTGGCAAAGTTCTCGCCGATAGAAAAACAAGACAACGGTTGTGGCTAGCGGTAGTACCGCTAAGTTATCGTAAAATGAATTATCGACAAGTCGTACGAGAGGCTTGGGCCGGGTTCTGTTTCGTTCAAACGAATATTAAATAAACTATATAAATAATTATTTAGCCAACCTAGAATATAAGGCTTGAATTCGGGTCGTACGCACACACGTGGGCCAGCTTCGATGCAAATAGGCTATATGCAACGCCATTGCAAAATCCTTTATTTACAACTTGAACATTTCTATCGGATGTACACTCAGAAAATCCATTAGTACCATGTGCTCTTTGATTTGCAACCATGTGCTCAGACCTCACCGGGATCGTTTCTCGGCGATCTGCGTAAATCAGAACTTAGGCGCTCGCAGCATTGAACGGCTGTGTTACCTTTACGAGCAATCTCCGTGGCTTTGTAGAAAATTCTATATTATGCTTTATGCAATTAATGACAGCTATTTGAGAAACACTTAATTGTACCCCCCGTGATTTGATGTAAACATTCGCTTCATAGACAGTTCAACTGGGGTCTTTATCCTCTATATAATACGTTTATTATAATTGTACTACTAAAAATTATTGACGATACGTGAAGATTCATCTCGTTCTCTCTTCACTTTATTTCTGCAGTTCGTTGAAATTTTCCTTTCTTGGCTTGTGATTTCCTCCGTCCTGTCGAGCCTGCTCAGGATGTCGCCCTCTGACCTGAATAATCTCTCTGAGAATTTATCATCCTATTTTAGTGGTCTTAACGCTTCATTATCCCAACACGTGCGATCCTTAACAAGTGACTTTTGGCCTCGACGAGTTTTGCACTTTCGGAAATGCGCGAGAAAAACACTGTATAGAACAAACTACAAAAAACAAATATTTTTACGTGGCATACTTGGGGCCACGTTTCACAAAACACGCTAGACAACTATATTATAGTGTTTTGTACAAATCGGTGCTACTTTTACTGTCGTATCACGGATTCGCTGCCAAAAGGCACTTCGAGATATGCGGAGAAGTTCTTGCTTTAAATAACCCTTGCAAATCAACATGGGCATTAACAGATGGAATTATTCTAGGGTTACAAGCATCCAGGTCTATTCTAGAGCCCGAATGTATTAAATGTAATCGCGTATTGGCCTGTTAGGATATTCGATGTGAGCAATGACAATGTAACTTAAAGAACTTTGAGCAAGCGAATTTTTTTTACAAAGATTATGAAAATTTCAGAAATATAGATGACTATAGAGTGCCCGGCTTGACCTTATCAAAAGTCTCAGTCTGCAACCAGAATACAGAGCATAAGTAGTTGATGCGTCTTCATTTTGTAAGGAGCTGGTAGTAAAGACCTTTTTCTAGATAAATAAAGTACTTTTAGCGCCGCGCTTCTATGATATGACAGTCTGTTCTAGCGCGTTATTCAATCGAAATAATCAAGGGTGCCTAGAGCAGTTCTACCCTACTTACATTTTCAGAAATGGTCGTTTTACGCATCTCGAGAGCATTTACCGTTAATAACTTACAAAGTTACTAAATGTTGTGTAAATCCACTTACGAACATATAAAATTCGTTTCATTTTAATCACTTCTGTTCATTGGTACAAAAGATGGTTAGCTGTTCCGCTTTGCCTACGGGAAGCCCTCGAATTACAAGATGTACGGGCGATGCTTCTTCAAAGATACTTTGCCAGCATTTCAGTTCGAACTCGGCCTGATAGAGTAACGTGGCGACTACCCAGCCTTTAAGGGGCAACGCTTATCAGTGTCACATGTTCTCATTCTAATACTTCAAAGTAACGCTCACATCTACACTACAGTGTGTCTGCCTGAAGTCTTCTAGCAAACTACGGCATCTTACCAAACTGTATCGTATAGATTTGCCAGTGAAGTTCGGATGGAATTGCACTGCGGCCCCGTAGCAGCGCAGTGCGTAATCTGTTTGTGTGCTAAACCCGGCCCAGGTTTGAATCCGGGCGTATCTATACGGTTCGTCCTGCGTTGGTAGGAACTAGTCGTTTGTAACCATACCTAATGACTTAAAACATAGATAATATTAAGGGGTTGCAGTTTGCAAGAGCAACACTTGAACAGTATGAGAAAGAATATTCCTTTGTACTAACGATTAAGCCTCAGGTAGGTTCTCACTGCGAACATTCTAGACTTTCGGGCTTATCGGGCCGCTACGGGAGCACCTGTGAAGCCAGAATGAACTTGGGCCATTTTCCTTCTCTGAAAAGAAACACAACAAACAATCCGTAGTGTTATCTGGATCAATTTCAATGTTCGGCTGATAGCAAAAATAGAGAAACATTTCACGCACCGCCAAATGAACAGATACTCTATCTAGAACACTCGAATTTTTCGAAGAAGAGAAAGAAAGCTCGTCGTTATCGCTTTTTTACGCCGTTGCCACAGCTGTGTTCATCGTTTGGTAGAATGTCCCAGTCAATATCGATGTGATTGTTGCTTACTTTCTGACAATTTTCAGTCGAATAGAACAAACACACAGAGGTCATCCCCGATCTGATGCTATTCGAGGATGATGAAGGATTTGTTTTTGTTAGTAATAAAAACGATGTTTTTTGCCGAAACGCAGATATATGATGATTTATACGAGAAATATGATGATTTAATTGGCCCATTCCTTTCAAATCGGACTATTGTGGAAGCGTAGGCTTTGTCGCAGAGTCGCTATTGAGGCGTAATTTGCCATCGCGGAGTTATGTTATTCTCATCAAGTTGTTTGTTCGTTCGTTCGTTCGTTTCTGGGCTAGTTCCAATCGGGTTCGTGTAGTTCGCACAGTCCCTGAGGACAAACTGGTAAAATATACTATATAGATAACAATATATAAATTTGAGTAAGGCATTGACATGTTATCCCTTATTTCACGAATTCCTTTAAAAAGATCTAACTTTAATTTCAAATACATTTAAGCATAATACGATATCTCGAACTGATCGAGTTTCTAGGGGAATATTTTTGTCACCTTATTTAGGTGCTATCTTTATGCTTCGTTCCATTGATGCTGCTCGTATTTGAAGTAACTGATAGTAAATGTTCGGCTATCACTGTCTCTAGCAATTATGTCGCGTCGTTTTCCAGCGGGGATTGTTCCAAGACTTGTCTTTTCTATATCACCTTGTATTTGTGCAGTTTTCGAAGCACTATGAAAAATAATCCGTGTTCCAAGCCGTCTGGTACGTCTGCTTTTTTTACTATTTAAATGAGAAAAATTTAATAGAATACGGAAAGCCAACGGAAACAGGCTTTACCTGAGACAGAGCGTTCCGCGCGTCTTGTCTCGAACGCTCTGAATGTAACGACCGACAGCTGGTGGAAGTTAAATGTGATCAGCTATGATGTAATGCTGGAGATGACGATCTTCATGTCGATTCACGAAGACTTGCTATACTCACAATTTTTATTTATATATATAGACATTTATCTTTATGTATTTGTGCACTGTACAGCAGCTACGATTACGTTAGCTTTAGCGCTATAAATTGTTCTAAATCTAGTTCTAGAAACAAAGACAACAATCCTACGAGACGACGAATAGTAAAAGTTGATTGAGGATTGAGAGACCGCTGGACATAAAAAGATCGCATCACTTAAATCCTTTTGACTAACCTGAGTTCAATAATAGACTATGCGTCCTGTATAAAGTTTAGTAGAAGGTGGACAAATAAAAACCTTTTCTTCCAACCTGTCTCGAGATTAATTAAGGGCAAACCGTTCGACACGGAATACCAAAATAACGTTCGTTGGAAGGCTATCAAGAAGTTGCCTTTGGTATGCTATGTCGGCCGCGGAAATTGAACCTTGGTCCTCGATGTCATGGCTCACAGTACGATGCTTATCGAACGTACGCTTACTCTTACAGTAGGATAAAGCTCTAATGTGAGCCACTACGACATTCAGCGCGATAGTAATATTCTCAATGTTATTTATACTGCCGCTCCTGATTTCCTTGCGCTTTTTCAGCGACACTCCAAGGTCCAATTTGAAACTACGTTCGATGTCTCGTAGACAAAATAGCATTGACTCTTTTTTATTAGTCATCGAAAAATCCTGTCCCGTCCGATTAGGTAGACATGGTCTATTGATTCGAAAGGGGCAACTACTGCATCGCAGAGGTGTAATCAGTAAAAAAAAAAAAGTTGTAAGATAAAAAAAAAACTGCCCCATTTAGTGGATCGCCTTTCACATAGGTATTTCGCGTAAATATCTAGATACAGGTACTCCTATATCAAATAGTGTAAGCTTTAACAGGAATCTTTTTTGATAGGCAATCTCGGTCAAAATCATTTGAAAGATATAGAGAAAATGGTAGATTTGTCTGAGATGGCTAAAATCAACCTATTAATGATCTATGATACTATCTCCGCGCGCACTAGATTCGGGACAAATGATACACCATACCTTTGCTTACCGCATGCTTTCCCTTGCAGGATGGCAGATTTAATTCAGATATATTTAATGTAATATTTATATTAAGTATAGATTCTTTTCAATCAGTAGAATAAGAGCTGTTGAGAATTAGGCTAGAAAGTTAACGTTGTCTCGTAAATGAGCCATTTAAGCAGATCTAGGCATTTTGGATAATTCGAAATGCCGGGTTTTTTTTGCCGTACAACTTGAGTCGCAATTGAACTGCTAATCCTGCCCAGTTTGAAACATATAAATTACGGCATTGTAATTTGTGCCTCATACTCACTGTCTTACTCCCATTTCTTTGTTTCTTTGAGAGTTTGCCTGTTTTTTTCAACCTGTTTCTCTCGCGATTTTGTTGTCCCTAACTTTTCATCAGCAGGACAGAGGTCCTTGCAACAATCACATCAGTAGATTCATTAACGCCCTATTCGGGTTTGCTGACAATTATTTCCTTTTCTACTTTTATCGGTAGCTTTACACGAATAGAATTGATAGAAATATCAGTAACCAACAGAACATATGCAATTTCAATAATAAAAAAATTAACGACATTTTTTCTCACTTTCTACGCGAGTTTTTTCTGCAAGTGTGTCCGATCGTCTTGGCGAGATAACCATCTTTCCAACTTCAAGTCGGCAGATAAACACACTCACCTAAAAATGCGTAAGCATGAGTCACCCGTTTTGTCTTCTTCCTTTTCAGTTTATGGCCATTTTTATCTTCACAATACATTTTTGTATCTATGCTTTTTCTATTACAGATCACGTTCGATGATAGTCCGATCGAATGGTCAGTCGATCGCGGTTCCGTCGCTTCTTGCTACTGTTTCTATATCAATTTATAAATGCTCGCTAGTTTATCCATTCATTGAATAAAATAGTAATTTTCACCTGTTTACCTACATTTTCCCCTTACGCCACTGTTCAATGGCTAGTAGACAAGTTGCAACAATTAGGCTTTGCAGTACGCATGTCTCAGCCACATGTGAACTTGAACGCATCGGCTACTTCAACGTAAATCAGTAGCTAGAGCCCCTCGTTGCAACGGTAATAACTAATAAGCTGGCTACTAAAGTTACATTTTGTTTAAGTAACTTGGCTGATGTTTAGCGATTTGGCAGAACTACCGTGCGATCGGCTTTGCCTCTCCTACCTCACTAGTAACAGGAACGAAAACAGAAACGAGCAGAATCGTTACGAAATGGTAGACTTGCGTAACGTACGATTGTAGTCTGACCATCGTCACTTTGGCCCTAACGCTGACCGCCACTTTAACCCTTCACTCAAATAAGCGCGTTACCCCATCGATGGCCATCATCATCATCGAAGAGCACTTTCTGTGAAGTGATTTTTCTCGCGTCACATAGCCGTTTGGCTGTATGACTGACGGTCTGTTTCACCTAGTAATCATTTAACTGTTAAACGCACGGTAGAGAGAGGGTTGTCGTTTCTTGGCCTATTCGCCTGACCAAGACCACCTCGATTGACCGACCGACTGATGAGTAAATGCGGGAAGTGCAGAAATTACTTCGTCCATCTAGTCGATGGTTACTCTCCCCGAATCAGATACACCGCCCTAACCAGTTTTAAGATGATGGAAAAAAGCAAACCAAATTAGCGTCTGCCACCGTCAAATGGTTCAATCTTAACGATTTAGTACTGCGATCAGCGGAGTTCCGCATTTGTTCCGCTGCTTTGACATAGTACGCTATATAGTGTGCGCTTATAAATGACTTTCTGTAACCGCTTCAGCAGCTTTTGTAGGGGCTGCTGGAAGTAGCTCATATCTGTAAAAAAAAAGAACTTGAAATATTAAGGCACAACTTAACCGAAGGCTTCCCTTTCGATATCCAGTGAGTCAACGTAATAGCTACCAGCTGTTTCAGCATTCGTTCGCCCAGTTATATAAGGCAGTTCATAGTAGATTTACATATTTATATCAAAATTACAAATTACATAATTGGAAAAATAGTATGCTAGAAAGAAACCTACTTTTCCTCCTAGTTCGGAGCGTGTCCTAAGAATATCTGGCAAGTTACTTTAACTAAAATTGTATTAATTCAACTAGACTCATTTTGTCCACATAACATAGTATCTTAATGCTATACATACGCTTGGTCCTGAAAGCTAATTGTATTGTCAAGTTATATACGCAGAGTTTTTGACTATGTCTAGAAAATGTGAATGAATAGAAGATACAGGAAGCATATAACTTACTCTCTTTAAACATACATTTTTCTATACTGTAAGCCCATGTTTACTCCTCTGTAGGCATATGTTTGCCTCATCCTGTATCTCTTTTCTTTAAACTCGCCGAACATATCTCACGTATTGCTTATCAGTTATAGGCGGGTGAAACAGACCGGCGTTACTCGACTCGGCATCAAGTACGTCCTATTAAAAGCCAAAAAAACTCATCTCCCCTTCGTCCAGCGTCGTCCCAGAAGCGTCGGCAGTAGCGATCGTTGTTTAACAACATTAGCCACTGGAGTAGCATGGCTTCAGACCATACGAACAGGGCTCCTTCGGACTTGCCAAAAATGATATCTTACGTTGCGACGAGCGCTGCTATCACAACGGTCAACGGTAGCTGGTATAAACAGAAGACATATGTCGGCTGAAAGCTAAGGCTGTTCCCAATTTTTTTAATTTATTCTGTTTTTATTATTGTTGTTTTTGCCGTTGCTGCCGTCTCTCCGACTGTCAGCGTACGAATCTTCTTTGATCTTTCTCTTGAGGGCGGATATGCGAATGGTGAAATACTAAAACGATGGCAGTAGAATATACGCATATCTATATATATATACATATATATATATATATATATATATATAAGGACCGCCAAAAGGAGAGACTTGTTGCGGCCCATTGATACGGATTATAGTTTCAGGACAGTAGTAAGAAGGACAAATTAACGCAATAACGAGCAATATAGAAAAGGGCGTAAAGAAAACAGTTGTGTCCGACGAATCGCTCGATGCTTGATCGCTTCTAGTTGGACAGGAAAACTATTGACGCACACGCAGTTAAGTAAAGGCAACATCATGGTATCTTTCGCCTGATGCCTAAGCAAACGCTCTGCATAAAGGCTTTTTAGATCAGACGTTTTGAATTCTATATATACATGTCAATCCAAACAGCTTTATCTGTATTGGATGTCTGACCTAGAAACTTATGCTACCTACCTCTAGACGGGCTACGAGGTAACAAGAAGCTGCCATAGCGTTCTATTTGTTTCATTAAATTCTGCACTCTTTATGTGGGAAAAAGTTTATTGCTAAAAATAGACCAGTTCGCTTTGGAAAAGATTGAAAATTTAATCAATATGTATGTATTCCACTAATTCTCTAAGATGTAGCTAATTAGCTTTCCTTACACTGGAAGAGTAAAAAACCTAAAATTCGCTTGTGGGCTTAATTGAATAAACTTCACATTTGTAGCATTTGCAGTGGCACATTATATGGGAACCCTTTGTGTGAAAAATACTAAACTTCCTATTTGTTGTTTCTTTAACTAACTTTGAAAATGGGAATAGATCTAACGAAAAGAGTTGACAGAATATGGACTTAAGGACATTTTGGAGAAATAAATACGACGGTATTGTGTTTGACTACCTTGTAACTTCAAATCTGCCTGTCTGAAAAGCAAAAAAGAAAACAGCTTATTTTGAGTAAACGTTTGCGCCCTGTAAATGACAATATTGTGGCTGCATAATTAAGTCACATCACCGATCCCAATCTAGCTTCATGATGTCCCGTTTTTTGACTTCTTCGCTAATGTAGCTAGTGATTTAGTCATTTTGATGAAATAGTGAAGTTATCGACCAAATCGAACTTCAATAGTGCGACACAAAAGATTCGTGGTCATGGAGGTTGTGAAAGGAATATTGAATCGTTAGTACGTAGCGAGTTACAGGTTAGACAAACACGATGGATAACGTCTTTCAGAGTACCATCTCTACCTCTATCAGTCGGTGTGACTTGTATTAAATTTTCAGTAAATGTTGTAAACCGCAATTCTACACAAACATTTCAGTAATCCCAGCAGTTAGCCATCAGACCCGATCGACCGTTACTTTCCCGCTCAATTTGTGGAACGAAAAATATGTAATATATAATAATGAAACATATAAAGCAGGCAAAACCTGCCTCGTACACCCGTCCGGAGCTTGTAAAAAATCAAAGATCTTTCTCAGGTAAACATTCAAAACAAAAAGCGTACGTTCTTAGAGAAGGCGCTGCCGTATTTTTCAGCCACAGTCTCTGAAACGTTAACGAAGAAATTAAAGATCAAAAATAATTTTCGTGTTTCTGTTATCAATCGATGTTAAGTTTATGATTCGAATTTTACGGTGTGTATTCCTCTTTCGATGCCGATTGAGCTGACCACTTTAGATAGCGCAGAATGTTCACTAAACGAAGTAACAGTTATCTGTTACCGATAAAATCATCAGTATTAACAATGACTGTGCTTTAACACTGAAGAGCCTCTTTCCCATTCGATGGTTTATCAGGTTTACTGGATTAGCGGTTAGGCTAGGTACTTGATCGTAATCCCCTGTCACGGTTCAGTTCTATCATCGAGCTTCCGTTTTGAGTATAAAGGGCCATTATGCTTCGGCGTCCCATCAGAACGCACTACTGCTGTAACTAGCGTTAGATTAAAATACACTTATCCACCTGATCCAATCCACTTTTACATGTTCTAACGAAAAATAATGTACATATATAGTCTAGGATATGCGCACATATTGCGTGGCCGGATGCTTGGTTTCGTAGTAGAGGCGGGTCAGGTTCAGTGTAACCTACTCAAGAATGCTATAAATATCGGCAATTTCGAAGATGTCGAGTGGCAAAACACACAATTCGCATCATTCTTTCTGCTGTTTAATTATGTAATTTTTATGTATGTTTATGCAGTAATTATGTCTATTTTAATTTAGAAAAGATAATAGTAAAGGAGATTTATAGACAGACGATAATGAAATCTAGTGTCGATCATTTTACCATTTCGGCCATATTGCAAATACCCTAGTTTTGCCACGGCACGGATATGTGACTCTTTCATATGTTTTCAGGCCAAATAATACGAGATATATATATATGTTAATAACAGGACGTAATTGTTCATCTGCATGGTCAAATCCGCGTCACGCAATCTTACCAGGAAAAAGAATAGCAAAGAAACAAATTAGGTCTTTGTTGCTACCTTAATGAATGCTGAAGAGAACATAGTTAAGCTCAAGTTGAAAGGTCAGATATCAGATTTCGCAGAAAAATTATTAATCACTCTATGATTTCAGCGATTTTGGAGGTGCGACGAGAAAATCCGCAAGTAAACCTAAGTATTACCCTTGATACCTAATAGACATTTCTGCGTTGTTCAGCTTTGTGTCTTCACGCGGGCTAACGAATATGATTCTATCAGTAAATAACCTAACTTAACATAGTTGCATATCTTTTCTAAAGCACTGAACAGACAAGTTAAACTTATAATTTATAAACTCTCCTTGAAACCCTTGATTTTCATAGAAATCACTTTACACTCATGGGATTCTATTTCAGTTTTCAACAAATTCTGCATCTTGATATTCAAAGCTATACTTAAAAGAGGTGCTCTATAAATGCTCCTTACAGTCAAACACGACCGACATTATGACGCCCACATATATATACTATATCGGCTACAGTCGTAGATCAAACCCAGCTGCAATGTGTACCCATTAAGAGCGACAATAAAACAACAAGGTCGACCTTGTCTAAGGGGCTTAAATAAACGTTGACAACAACGTACAGTTGAAATTATATTCATACGGTAGAGATCTTACAACCAGAGCGAATTTTAACGATATAACTCTACCTGCAAATACAGACTCGTTTCTACTGCATTGCAGGACAAGCCAACCCCAGTTACGGCGGTGTAAAATTATATTCTTAGAACATACAAATGACTAGTTTCGGTGTGACGGCAAGCGATGTATCAGACGGTTTTAAGACGCCGACGTCAAGTCCTTTCCACTATCACAAATAATAACACCTTGAATATTCCGACGCAATTCAATACCTCACTCAAGAATCGATCAGTAATCACATATTAGGCCATAAAAGTCTTCGAAGCAATAAGGGGAAGTCTCTATCTATAATCAGCGATCATAGAGAGTCAGATGCCAATCAATTAATATTATGATGTCTACCTAGTGTGTTTATACAAGATTAGAATTTTTTAGGCTGTGTACTTTTTTTTCGCAATTTAGGACATTTAAACAAACTTTTCGGGAGAAATGGTAAGTAAAGAAATGGAAAAACGCGGTCTTGCTTTCTCAATCAGGCCTTCGAAATGGTTTACGTGCCTCCTCGATGCGGCCTCCGAAGTCACAGACTGCATTAAGCAAGCTCAAACGAAAAGTAGACTCTAACGAGCTTTGTCAGATTTACAATCTTGCTTTCGTAGAAACTAAGAGAGAATGAAATAGAACTCATAAAGAGGGAAGAGAGACAAAACGCTCAAGACTTGACACTAAATTCTTTTGATATTATTAGATATTAGTAACGGGTTCGACACAAATGGGAAGTAGTTATAAAGCTCTAGAGCAAAACGGCTTTCCACCATACCTCAGGAAAATAGTACCTTTAGAGCTAGATTGATAGAAATTTTGGGCTGGGGGGGGGGGTTTGAGACGGAAGACTAAATTAGAAGCCTGACAAAAGTTAATTCGTAGAGCGACCTAGTTAAGCCTTGCCTGTGACGAGGTGGTGACGACCTTAAAGTTTAACCTACCACGATTATCTAGCATTAATTCTGATAACACACTTTGTAGAAGGGTTAGAAGGACAGGCGAGTGAGGCATTCGCCGGCGCCACCATGAACCGGATGGAAAATTACATTTTCCAAGTGGGGCCGAAGAAAAGCAAAGCAGTTTGTAAAAGCTGACAATTGCAGAAATTGCTCGAGAAACATACGAAAATTGCATAAAAATCAGTAGGCAAACTATTCAAAGATTGTTCTGAATACAGATGTGACAGGAAGGGAACATGTCCAACACGTTGCAGGAAAAACATTTCCTAGTGCACTTAACCTAGCGGAAGTTAGGTTTCAAATGAGAGGCCTCCAAGGGCGCGTAAGACGCCTTCTAACGTCGGTAGAGCTATGCTGGCCTGCTACAGGCGAATATCGTGTTTGACAAATTGCGGCGCAAAAAAATCTAGCAATTAAAGTGATCAGAACATATAGGACTGTGTCCACCAAGATGGTTTTCGTGCTCGCTAAAATGTTACCCTGGGATCTTTTGGTGGAAGAAAGATATGTGTGTCTGTCGATGGCACTAACAGCTAGTGTGCGTAAACGTTAAGAACAATGGTCACAACCGGCATCGATAAATAGACCGCGAAACTAGGCGCAGTTTTCCATGCCGCACCTGCGAGTCTGGCATGACAACACCAATGGGACCTAATCTACCATACCAAGTAGTTATTGACTGAATACGATCAATACCAGACCCACATGGTACATCACATATACGTATTATGCACATCAGATGAGACAGATAGAGCATACCTCTTAGTATCTAAATGTGAAGTTCTCTGAGAAGAGAGCAGAGACGTATTGCGAGGTATATCTTGAACCGCGCTTAAGGACGTTGTTGATCACACGCTTGGGTTTACAGAGCAGGAGGGTAAGCACGTAAAATTAGAAAAGGTAAGAATAAAAAGGCGGAAAGTGCAGAGGGCAGGAAAAGAATAAAGAATAAGAACTTTTCAACTCTTCCCTAACTTTGAGGAATATGACGTAGTGACTCAAAGCAATTTTAGGTTTCAAAAAGAGTAGCAGCTGAATATTATTGCGCTTTACACCATAAAAGTACGATCCTACCTGTCTGTCTGTCGACAAGTCAATGGATGGATCCAACGCTTGGGCGCTGGATGGACCCATCAAATGGACTGTGAAATGTCCGAATGAAGTAGCTCGGGTATCTATAAGATAAGATGGACAGAGCCGCAAAACGTAAGGGGCAAAGCTTGCTAAATCCATTTGATAAACTATTTTTAGACCGCTAAATATGAAGGCGCCAATTTATCCTCATCTATTGACTGGACCCTTCGTGAGGTCCTGCTAATTTTTTGAGTTTGATAAATGCATTGCCAGACATGCAACAGACGTATTATTTATAACTTCCATAAAGTTGAAAAGTAGCTTTTGAAGAAGTTATTTAAACTTAACGCAAAGAGGAAGTTCGGACTCGTTTTTAGGCCTAGCGGGGTCGAAATTAAAGAAGTTAAATCTTATAAATGGATAAATGCGACTGTCGTATATGCCTAGTACGCATAAGAGTCAAGCACCGAAAGATCTGAACCTACATTCATTGCTACTAGCCCGTCATTTTAAAACAGTTTGACATTTCTTACATAATGGTTAATATTATCTTAATAGTCTTCACTGCCCTTAATAGATAATGCTCTCTTCTGGTAAAAATTTCGCATTTTTAGGATCGCTTTTTAAAGTTAGTCTTTAAACATGGCGGTATTTGTTGTGTTTCAGAAAAGACATATTGAAAGAATTTTATGTTTTGCTCGATGCTGATTGAAACGTCTCAGGAGCGTTGGCAAATTATCGATGCCCATTTTTTCCGACTTGGTCTGTTTGCATTATTCCACAAATCGATCCATAGAGCAGTCGCATCAACTATTTTCTTATATTTAGTGGATCAAAATGATACCACACAGAACCAATTAGATGATTCCACGTATCTTAACACCCATTTTTCCTCGTTACTAAGCATCTCGTGCTACCCCCTGACACACGTTCAGCACTAATACAGCGTATTCTTACCTATATATTTTTTTTCCCACAGTTCAGCCCAACAATTTCCTATATGCTCGGATTCTTTGTAACTGTTTGAGTAAGCCGTGGTTAAGCTATGTTTGTAGGCTTATCTCGGGGGGGGGGGGGGGATGGCCTTCAAGCTTATGGCCGAGGTAAAGCCTGAGTTCTGCATTTCAGTTTCCGTCTTCAAGGCAATCTGCCGAAACGTATACGTCACAAACGCAATAATAGCTTGGAGAATTGAAGACCCGATGTGGACCGCCTACCATAGAAATGGCCAGCATGCCGCAGCAGTGGGGCGGCTTACCTTGTTAACTCCTCTGCCCTAAAAAATAAAACCGTTTGTTGAAAATGCCTGTATCAAGGGATGCTGTACGATACACTGTGCCCTTTCTCGCCGCAGCGTGGGAATACGGGATCATAATACAATGAGATATCCTTCAAAAAGACTTCACAGCGCGAGAACTAACGCAAGGCCCTGGGAGCCCACGCACCAAAAAAATCGCCAGTCCAGATACGGTCTGTAACGAGCTTTTCTAACACACCGTCATTCTAGCGTCGCGCTGGACGGCATTAGTTAATAAATGCTTACATTAATGGTACGCTTCGAGTCCACTGGGGAAATGCTACCTTGTTACTCACCCCTAAAGAAAGATGTTTGTACTAACTATCCTGTGGTTTGCCGACTGATAGACTAAACAACCCTTTAGAAAGCGTTTATACCATTCTAACGGAACAACATGAGCTCCATAGGGAAAGTTCTACAGAAACAGTGTGCAAAATTCTGACAGCCGACGTCAAGAGAGCACTGACTACGCCGCGCAATTCCCTTTACACGTTGCTAGTCAACCCCAAGGCAGCACTTGGCTCGTCGCCTAGGTACAAGGTAATGCTCGCGTTCACCGAGGTGGGTGTCCCTCGTCCCTTCGACACTGTGATTTAGGTTCGAACCCGAGCATAGATATACTTTGTTTCGTGCTGTCTCTCTGATGGGATGGTCGCCTAACGGCGACACCGGACATAGAACTCGAAACATATAGGTGGATGCTCCTCTGAACGTGCGATTTTTCTCCTGGACAGAATAACTGTCGACCATGGAGTGGCTGAATATTCACCCTTTACACAGGCAACTGATTTGGCTCTGGGGGTCAATTTAAGCCCACTATTATTTTGCATTTTGTTGAAGCATCTTCATAATCAAATAAGAGGGCCGAAGAGATCAGTCGAAGTCATCTTGTATGTGGATGACTCATAAATGTACGGGTTAAACAGATTTTGGGTGCAGCAAGCTTTTACTCCTTGCGGCAGTGAAAAGTTTCGAACTGACCGTAAACTTGACCAAGACGGGGGCGGTAAAATTTAAAAAAAGAAGCAGTCTGACAGGTTATGCCTTTTCAAATTATTTCTTGTCTATGTATGTCGGTTCCCGTATTTAGGGTTGCATTTCTTTACGAACGGCAGGAATTTTAATGCGTACCTTACTGAAAGATACCAGAAGGCTGTGTTGGCCACATCGCTTGCCTCATCCGCCCGCTCTTAGCCTGTTTGATTTGAAGGTAGATCCAATCGTAGCATATACGATACGCATACACTGAGAAGTTCTTACAGTAAATAACCTCGAACAAGTAAATCACGTCAAAGTCTCTTTCCTCTAAAGAACACTTGGACTACTTATAGTGACCTAAAAAAAAACAGTGTGTGCCCTAGCCGACTTAGCGCTGCTGTTCGATAACCTATTTTGTTGCTTTGGGCTTCCAGCAACGAAAGCCTTCAAGACGAATTTTAGAAGCTGGAAGCAAAAATTCGCGGCTATCGGTGGGGTTTCTCTCCTCTGGGTTCCATGAGGGGCAGCGAATGCAAAAAAAAAAAGCTACTAAATCAACACAGCGTCACTTGTTTTGCTAGGCAGGAATTCCGCCATAGACTCATAGACATCATTTTCCGCTCGTCGCCCCCCGGTAGCACCTTTAAACGTCACGTGAATCTCTCAAGTTAGCTTTATAGATTCGCATGTATATATATATATATATATAAAGGTTCGCACAATCCATGTGACGCAAAGTGTTTTAAATGATCCCATATACTTTCTCTAACGCTGGCATATGGTTTTCTCAACCCGTATTTTTTTTAGTTTTTATGACATTTTTACTACTATTAGCAAAAGTGGATAAAGAAAATGATGATAAGATATTCTTTATTTCTATAGCTAGTTTTCTTTACTGTTCGATTGTTGGTCCTATCCTTACTCGGTTGCTTCCTATCCGTATATGTGGAGGTTCTAGCAGTGACAGTTGGGAGTTTGGTCAATGACTGCCCAACCTGCGTCTCAGCAGTTAGCGGACAGAGTCACTTGTGGGTTCCTGTTCTGTAGCGTTCGGTTATGGATGCCGACAGATCACCACTCAGCCGCTGTCTCTATTCTCGTGGTTATGGTTTTTTTTGCTGGAGCAGTGGATGGAGTTTGTTATTGTTGATGATGGTGCTTGTGGCGGCAGCACAGCAGCGTCTGCAGCGACATTCATGGCGATGATTCGGCCGCCTGCGAAAGAGTAGCGATCCACAGACTGCAGCCCGCCCGGCAACTGGGTGTTAGCCATTAGCCGACCCATAGTCAGCCCTTCGCTTCTGGGAACCTTCATAGCAGACGCAGATTAGTGCGCAGTTTCGACCCTGTCGGGGGGGGGGGGGGGTAGCCGCCCCGAACCTTGCTCGAACCTGGTGATCTCCGCCATGTTGCTTCCTGCCGCTGTGGCAGCGACCGCTCGAACGAGCGATAAAACAACGCTGAAGGATAAATGGCAAAGCGAACGCTAAGACAGTCAGTGGGTTGTCACAGTCTGAGGTACAGAATTGCTAGCGTACAAAAGTTAAGCGAATGTGCATCACATCACTCAGGTGTCGCGTAAGTGCGTGATGCAGAAAGCTTAACGATGGCGGGAAAACTCCGAAAGGGCATATAGTCAATTAATTCAGCTGGCTGACAGTTGGTTGAAGCGAAAGCTGGCCTACCAATAGAGTAAAGCAATTCGCTGGGTTTTGTTGGCTTGGCGACAGGAATGGCGAACACATCAACGCATCTGAGGCAGACGGCGGTTAACGCAAATCTATTAGGTGAAAATTTTATAAGCTCTTTAATTATTATGTATGTGTGCTGGCCACCCTGCACGCACCTATAGCACGAAGCAAGATAGGAAAGGCTGACTTCGTCGAGGGAATATTTGACGTCAGTCTAACAACAACGATGCAGGCTTTGCGTAATATACACTTATCAGATTTTTTTTATTTATTTATTATGAAGTAATTTAAATGTCAATAATAAGCAGACTAAAAGTACGAGGACGAGCTACCAAATGTGTTCTTTGCCAAAAACATACTTATGGGCTAAAGCTCGCAGGCGACAAACGCCTACGCTGATTTCCAAGACGTTTTTAACGTCACATGTAACAGTCATGCTGAACTATGCGATAATGCACCACGGACCGTTGTTTGACAAATTGTCATCACTATTTATTTTGGCGATCACTGACGCATAGAGGATGGCATAATTTTCCGTCCTCAAACGCCGCTCTAACTCATACATTCACTGTTATTTCAATTTACAACATAATCTAGATAAGATTAATAAGCACCACTTGTTTGTCAGCAGCAGCCGTTGTTATATGGCTATCTATATATCGATATATCACCACCGGTGAAGCTTAGACTCAACTGGTCCGAACAGACACAAAACGTAAGCCAAGTGATTTGTCTGCTGCCATAGCTGTGACGTCAGCTATGGCAGCAGCGTTTTTACGTGTCTCCTCCAGAATTTCTGAAGTCGAGCGATTTTTACTGGCTATCGCGCCGATTGTAACAGCAATAAGGTAATTCTGCCGTAGCCCGTTTTCCACTAACCACTCCTCTCATGGCACACACTTCGAAGGGCAGATCAGGTCTACGCAGAGATGATTTACAATGAACCAAGTTTGCGTACGCTATCGTACGCCGGGCCAGTGCTACGTTTCTCTATACTGCGTAATCTAGCCAGCGCAACGTCCTGGTACAACGCAGCGGTAAATTAATCTCTATGCCCGTGGACAACGGCAAACCAATCCTTGGCAATAGCGCGGACGGCGACGACCGCAGTCCATAATAGGCGAAGCGTACTACCAGCGTTACTGTGCACTGCCGTCAAGCAACCTACGGCTGCTTTCGAGATGGCAAGTCACTGACCTGTACAGCAGTCATTTGGCCCGACATCCACGATCAGCCGCCACCAGCGACGGAGGCACTGGCGTTCGAATGATGTGGCTAACGCCACTAGCAGCATACGGGAGACAGATTGTCGCTGACAAACATCTGTTCGAAACGGAACAGTGTCCTTTAGCCACCCGGCCGGCCTGCTAACCGACGGCACGGCCGGTGACCACTTACACACACGCACACGGACCCATATAGGGACAAACGCATACCTACACAGAATATAGAACATCGGATTAGCGTTGTCTTCTTTGAAATCTGCAATTATGAAGATGTTTATAGAGAAGTGTGAGCGTAATTGCGAAATCTTCGCTTGACGTACCCTATTGCACGATAGATTTTATTCAATAATGTAAAGAGACTTTGTTAGTTTTTTTTATATCGTTTACATAGAAAAAAGAACGAACTACTCTGCAGTTCAGTATAGTTTGTTTTGCTGAAAAGTGGCTTTGTAAAGCGCCTACTCGGACTGCTTTATGCCTGGAAGTTCAGTCAAGCACCAGGTTATTACATTCTACTAAGGATTAGCGTGATCGTTATTATCCGTTGCATTACTAAATCGGAGTCGAGTTCAGCCGGCCTTAGGCTGGATTACGCCTTACACTAAGCTGCCCTAAGCACATTAGATTAGGCCAAATCATGTTTAGCTTGATTAGCCAGACATGTAGCGTGTCTAGCTAAATATATATGTATATGTATGTTCGGACAGTGGTGTCATTCTCGCCAACACCGTCATTCTACCGGTTGGACACGCCGGCCCAAGGACAACTCTGCTGACCTAAATCGGCAGAGTTGCTTTTGCGTTAGCCGAGCTGTCGGCCGCATTCGCCCGAGTGCTTAAAAAACAGCTTCCTCAACTGGAAGGGGCAAAGGGGCAGAAGTCCGGGAGAAGTACGGGAAGCTAGGACGGAGCCAATAAGGGGGCGACGCTGTCAAGGGTATACCACGCTGAGATATAGCCCCCGAAGGAGCTTTCAGATTTAAAAAAGCGACGAGAAAGACGTCACATTGTATCATTGGGTTCCGCAATGGTCCTGCTGCAGCTGTTGCCTACTCCAGCGTTGACATCGCCCTCATCGCCGAAAAACTGTTGGCTTTGGCAGAGTCAAGGACAGAGTCGCTCAATTTTCTGACAAAGCCGGTCCTAGTGAAAGTTGCCATTGACTCGCTGCCAAGCTGTTGTAGATGTATAATAATTACCTGTAAGGCTAGTTCAAAATAAGCTTCCTGCTGAGGTATCATGCGAGCAGCATAGCACAGTCATGTTTGCACATCTCAACTCGACCGCCTAGGCACACAGATGCGGCCTGCATCCAGACAAGCCAGGAAAGGCACTGCCCTCGCAAGGCTACAAGGAACACCGAGTAAAATAAGATTCTAGCTACAGCCTAATAAAGTCACTGCGACTACCAGTGAGAAAAGGCGCAGCAGCTAATAGGGAATGGAAAATATCAAAACGTTTTATAAGCAGTGGAAAAAAAATGGGGGTCCTATGACAGGAGAAGAACAACGCCTCACTGTCAGAGGCACTTAGAACAGCTCTCAGACATAGAGAGGAGGTAGTCAGGGCTCCGGCAGAAGCGGTAACAACGGCTGCAGCATTGGAAGAAGCAAGTGACGGGGGTTGCTGCTGCTGCTGATGGTACCAAGCAAAGAGAGGCGCATCGTAATGCAATAGGAGTCCGACAGTCTTCAACAAACGTAAACAACCGGCCTCGAAGGGGCGTGGCCTATTGGCCTGGGCCCATCTCCACTCGCTACCGCGAACACAATCTCTCTTTCCCAGTCACGGTCGCCGCTGCTACGCACACAGCACAGCTGATCAACAGCTGATCGCCCACCGGGTGATCGCCGGATGAGAGCGGATAAGCAGACACATACCGGCGCTCTAAGTGTGGCTGTTACTTTCTTTTGTCAAGAACAAGTATCCTACCTCTTGCTACCAAGTTACTATACGTACCCGCTGAGTGATGGGACCATTGATTCATCACTATTTTGCCAATCTACATCTTGTCGGTTTAGTGGACCGATTTCAACTTAAAATCAGCTGCTGCCACAGCCGTTTCGATAGGAACGACGGTCCAAAACGATCTTTTTTGCCTCTTTCGTTTGTTATTTAAGCCGTTTGGTACCCAAACTTCAAGCACAAAAAAAGATACTCCTGCTATATAGCAGTGACTGACTGACTGACTGACTGACTGACTGCCTGCCTGCATGTGTGTCTAAGAACCAACGGCCGGCGCACTTACGCACGAAGGCCGGAGGAACAAAATGACGGCAACGGCCGCCAAAACAGCGGCGCGAAATAGGTCATCGTTGCTCATTTCGCCGATTGGCTGCGTTGAGTCATGTGACCGAAGTCGCTCTCTCCTTCGTCAGTCAGCTGGCCGAACGGCTGGCCGGCATCGGGGGTGCCGGCCGGTGCCTGCGAACGTCTGTTTCCATGTAGTTGGTCTGTTGTTGTCTGTTGGAGTGGCCGGGTGTGTGTGTGTGTGTGTGTGAGTGTGCAAGTGTGTATGGGTAGGTGCGTGTGCGTCAGTTGTGGCATGTTTGGAGGATAAGGGTATATGTCGTCTGAATGCCGGCTGTGTGTTAGTGTTCGTGTCTGTATATGTGAGTGTGCGTGTGTATAGTAGTGTGTGCATATATATATGTGTGTGTGTGTGTTAGTGTCTGAGTGTGTGTGAGTGTCCGTGAGTGAGTGTGTTAGTGTGTGTGTGTCTGTGTGTGTTTGTGTGTGTGCGCGCCTGTGTGTGTGTGTG
>NW_019214196.1:16222-32223 GCF_002532875.2 Varroa jacobsoni | reverse complement strand
GTGTCTGCAATTATAAAAAGAATTAAATGAAGAACGAAACATCAAACTAAAATGAATCATTTTAGAAAAACAGGTTCATGAATGTGTAACTTTAGGAAATACCATTGTCCTTTACTTGATGTTACTGTAGGACAACACATGTGTAATTGCGAACAACCATACTGTTAAATTTGTCACCTCGCCGCTCGGCCTATTTAGCTGCTCGCCATGGCTGCAACAAAATTGTTAACGAATCTGCTAGCAGTTATACGACATTGTTGTTAACAAAGCTCTTTTTTATTAAGCCCCTGACTATTAAGTGGTTTTAACAGTATATATAGTGTGGTATCAAAATGGATTATCAAGTATCACAATCACCTGTATATGTACCGGGGGATGCTGTTTACGGTAATTCAGTGATTTTGCAGTCCGAGGCCTCTAGATCGACCCAAGCAGCCGTGCATGTATGTAAAGTATAAAAATAAACGTGGAAAGGAACCTAATAAAAAAAAATATAGAATTTACAGCTACATGTGTTGAATATTGTTATTGTAATAGCTATGGCCCTAAGACAGACGCATGTTACTCATTGCTGCTTTTTATGGTGACCTTATAGACTTTTAATAATACTGCTAGAAAATATACGTGCCGGGACTCCGAACAAGCTGATCAATCGACAATGTGAAGTTCTGTGATTCACTTCATTAGCGTGCTTCTACACAAAAATACTGTATACCAGCAATGATCCAACGTAAGCAATGATCCAAACGTGACTTCACTCGTCAATTTACGCCCATTTTGTAAATTTGTTTGAAATGTAACTCTGGGAAGGATATAGCTAAAATTAATCTAATAGCTTCGCCCTATACTTTGATTATGCGCCTACATTTCATATATATTATATATATATTATTATATATATATATATAATATATATATAATATATAAGAGAGAGGGAGAGAGGGAGATCGTCATATACAGCTTTACTGTCCTGAATCAATGTTATAGATGTGAAGGTAGCAAATATTTAGCTAAGTGTGCGTGATGAAATACTTATCGGATAATAATGATAGTCTAAATGAAATAAAAATTTCAGTTTTTTTAATACTAATGTTAAACTTCATACATAATAACGAGCGGTCACTAGAAATCATTTTAAGGTACAATTACATGAATGAAAAGGAATCACAAGGAATCGGAACAAAATATATCTAAAGTAATATATGATATAAATCTCAATTCGCAGGTGTAAGTTGTTTGATTTAACTGTGAACAACAATTTACGATTGAACTTTACGATTGAAACAAACAATCGTTGGCATGCGAATTTTTCCTTACACGAAAAAACTTCATAATTTACAAACGATCGTTCCTTCTTTCTTTCTTTCTTTTTTTTTTTATATAAAGAAATTTATATAAAGAAATTATGTGAATTTCTTTATATAAATGACAAGGGCAAAAATGAGCGAATTGAAAAGCAAGAGATTTTTTTGTATCATCGAAGTTTGACGATTTAACCTATCCTATTAGCTTCAATAATCTGTATTTAGAACGTCACTTAATATTATTTTGGCTACGTGTTACAAATGAAAGACAATTTAATAAAATCAAAAAAGCAATAAGCGAAAATTCGGAGCCGTGTTTTTTTTTTATCTACAAGACAATAGGACTAGTACTATTATTATTGTGTTGACTGTGTATAAAAATAATAATAACGTCGTGCTTCATATGAAGTACGAGAAAGAAAATGTATTAGTAAACAATGTCTAATTTATTAGTTTATACATGGATCATCAATGATATACAAGAGCCTTGACCCTATCACCTTAAATTTACCTTCCCGTGAACTCCTTTCTAAAGTTTCTGAAGATGTGAGCGCTGTTGAATGTGGCGGGCTAATCCAAAAACCTGATGTAATGACGCCATTGATGAAATCTTAATCTGAAGTGGAAACTTGTCATATGAAAGTTCCTGAACTATGGTTGGTGATACGTGCGTGTTGTTAAGGACAAATCAAATTTCGGCACAGGTTGCCTGCATAGTGCTGCCGGAACAGAAAATAGCATAACGAAGGAACGTAATTTTATGTACATATATGGGTTATTCGAGGTCGAAAAACCTTCTCAAGTTCTTGTCCGTAATAAATCCATGCCAATAAACGATAGCTTTTTGCCCAGCTAACATCGTTAAAGATTTATCGATTATGGCAAAATGTCGACCTATATATGTACGATATCAGTGCAGATGAATATTCTTGCATTTGACCTGCGTGTGTAACATACCCAGTAAAGAACCTAAACTGTTCCTCTTCAAAAGCAAATTCCGCTTGCTAATACTGTAGTATGAATTCAATACTGACTATTGAATATTTGCGCAATTTTCAAGACTTTTGCATTTTAGATTAAAATGTGTCCTATTAACTGGTAACTACTACTGTTTCTAAGCGATGTCAAACACTACCCTCTTTAAACCAACGCACATTCTCTTCTATTCAATCTTTTTAATGAGACCATCACCAAGGTTCAAGATTAGTCCCCACCATGGGTTTAACGATACGATATAGCAACGCTATCAAATATATTGATACAAGACGCCACGCTTCACACCGTTACTGCTGTCGGCGTGAGAAAATCACAAGCTGTGCCTTCGTTACATCGTTAACCGTAGATGTTGTCATCATATTTTCTTGCGTGACATTTTTCTCATCTTTTTAAATTCAATTGTAGTTTCATTTGGTCGTTCTTGTATATGTTACTTGCTAACGCACAAGTTGATCAACTGATCCAAGGTCTTCACTAACCACGATATTTAAAAATATGCGATAATCAACTAACGCGTTTTTACTTTAGTTTACCAGTGTTAATTGCGCTGTCGTCATCGGATACTCTATGTAATAACAAGCGTCGTCACACAGTGTATGGGATAACGGTTTCTGAAAGGAACAAATTAAGATATGCTAAAAAAATTTGAATGTGTTGTCCTTCCATAAAACGCCTGTAAAAATCCTATCCCAAAATGTTCGGCATGTCTCTGCCCTCAAGCCTAATATGAAGCAAGCAGCGGAAATGAACGAGGGCTATGTCTTTGAGCGTTGAAGGGCTGTTTTTTTGCCACAGTCTTGCGATTTAAATACCTGAGGACAGGCCACACCTTCAGTACGCTTATTAAGATACTTAGAAGATGCATAATAATGCATCATAACATTTGGTTTGCTGCATCGGTGTTAATGGCAACTAGCCTGCGCTAGAAATAGGGTGAAACGTTTGGCTATCAGGGATGAAAGCTTCCGACAACAATACTCATGGCTTCGTGGGACCAATTCTGCGTATTTTACAGTAGAAATTGCGATTATATTTCACGACTTTAATCTAACTGAGCCGTTATTAAATGTATTTTATTGTGCCTCAAGTCGAGAGAGAAGCCGGAAGCTCATGCTCGTGAATTCTGCGATTTAAAACAATGATCCCATCGTGCATTCACTGCTAAGTCATCTGCTAAGTCTGATATTGCACGCTTTTCTTCCTTCAATTGGATTTTTAATAACTTCATATTCTATGTACTAATGCAAGGAGCCTGGGCATCGATCAACGACCACTCATTCGTCTGTCGATACCAGTTCCGCGAAGACGTCCTATAAGGAAGCTGATTATCCTCGGTATCCCCATGGCTTATCCTCAGTTCGTTTTCTTGCGTTTTTCGCTAACATTTGTATTCTTCCATACAATTAATTCGTCATTCTTTGCCGTGGGCGAACTTCGTTCATAATACATTCATTACATATCGTATCTCAGCATGGAACAGCTCGGAAAGTGGAAAATAAGTTTTACTGTTGAATATAGACCATTATGCCACTTCAGCAATAGCGATGGTTCGACCGAATCGGTTCTGTTGAGTTCTACCTACCATTTACCGTTGCTTGCTCACCTTAATCCTGCGTGCTTCAGTTTTCACAGACTCTTCGCGCTCTGCGTTCACCCTTTCTAGGATCAGTTGCGCTAAGCCAAGTTAAGCGCACCCAAGTTTCTCGTTACCCACTGCCCGATGCCCATTACCGTCACCCTACTATGTTTTCGCGCGGCTCAGTGGCGCCGCCCTGGTGGACCCAGCTCGAAGCTCGACTATAAACAGAGCGGCCTCAGCATCGGAAACAGCATCATCAGCGCCAAGGCAAGGATGACAGTGATGGAAGCGGCGGTCGCTGCGGCGTCAGCAGTGCTGATGATTGGAAAAGGTTGTTGGCTGTACGACCGCAGTAGCCACTGCCGCTGCTGTTGCTGCTTTACGAGAGTCGTCTGTGCTGTGGGAGCAGCCCCCGTTGTTGGTTCGTTCACAAGAAGAAGAGAGAGAGAGGGTTCCGCTGCTGTTGTTGTCGTGAAGGTCCTGCTGCTCCTGCTGTCGCTTCTGCCCCAGCAGGCGGTTCCGTGCGCTGTCTTGTGCTGGCTAGCAGGCTTTGTCGGTTAGCCGAGCGATTGACTAAGCAAGGCGACCAAGTGATTGTGGGCGGGTGGGCGGATAGTCGCCATAGAGAAAGAACACGGCAGCACCTGCAGTGGCCGCTGCATCATCATTGTGGTTGCCAGCGTTTATCGGTGTCGTCGTCGTTGTCCGCTCTGTGGTTTCCTGTCGCACGATGTCTTTTCGATTGACGATGACGATTTAGAGCTACAGCAGCGTCGCAAGCAGCAGCTGTAATGTGTGGTAGATCGTCGTAAGGCGGGATCAGTTCATGGGAGGGTAGATGTATCTGTTTGGTTTGTTTGCTTGTTGTCGTCGCAATACTGCCTGCAACCCCATCCGGGAGTAGATAGGGCCACGCGAACAGCTCGCTCCTCTTGACCACTTTCCCTGTAGTTAACTGGTCCTGGCAAAAGGCAAACGATTCTCCTAACTCGATGCTGCTGGTATCCAGCTTTACGTTTTTCAGATAGCTGAAATGATAACAGTGCACAACAAGTGTTAATGTTCTGCGATTAAGGTCGCGGGCTACCTATCTACAAGCCCAACTGGCATCGTCAGCCGCAGATAGCTATAGACTACTTCGGTGTTTATTCGGTATCTACCTACCGATCGTGGATGGAACACGTTTCACTTATCCCTTCGGTGGAAAAAACGAATGGCATATTAACTTTTGCTGGCACAGTATTTCTTCGTGCCGTAATCCAACGTAATGTGCTCTCAGACTGATCTGTATTTTACTATTACTACCAGTTCTGCTGTTTGCTGTCTACAAATAAGAAAAAAGAACGAAACCGAAGCATTTCATTGAAGTGTGTATACTGCCCTCATACGAATGAAAGGGCCCGAGTTCGCAGTGTGCAGTATTGAAACGTTCAGCATTGACCAGGATAGCCATCGGCAAATCAATTTAAACAACAGGCCCACAAGCCGAGAGCAACAAACAGGGACCAGTTCGTGTGCGCGCTACCCTTCCAAGAAGCTCGCAATCATTGTCACCAGAGTCAGACAGACAGACTGGCTGACTACTACTATCGGCTAGAGTGAAGTAGTCGTAGTCAGCTGAAGGTAGTCAGGGCTCAGCCTAGCATTTCATACTTTTATTGTAGTCGCCGTATGTTAGCAGGCGATGCGTCGCACTCAGTCGTATTCTATTAGTATCGCCTTGGCCGCCGCTATCGCCGACCTTTATTGCACTGTTACCGCAGCCACGGGTGGCTAGGGCGAATCAGGTAAGAGGGGCAGCAGCAACGACATTTAACAGATCGTAGAATCTGCAGCACTAGTTGGCAATAAGTGCAAACCCATGACTCATAGCAGCCTCGTTTCCTTCCTCATTAACTAAGCCAACCTATTTGTGTCGTGTTCGCTAAAACTCGCTTTCCCGTTCGACCGCTAGATTTCCTCTTTTTGTGCTACAACAATAAGTAAGAGAATCAGCAGCGGCAGCAACTATCGGCTAACTCTGCGCATCGCGAACCTCAATGAACACGCCACGAACACGCACGTGCGGTAGCGAAAGCTGCTGGAAACAGCAAGGGACAGCAGGACAGGCCGACTGTTCAGTGTGGTAACGTAGAAGAGGCACTACCATAGGCAGCTGCAGCCACGATGATAACAACACAGCGCAGGTGGGTAGCAAATAGTAACCAGGATAACAACTGCAACAGCAGATATAGACACCACTCCTATAAAGAATTAGCAAATAAACTGTAATAGTCAGCGCGAATACAACAAAACCAGTGAGTTTCAGTGAGACAACGTCGTGCAGCCGCTGGTGGCGGTCAATCGGTGCGAACAAATCACGTCTGGTGAGCAGAGTGCCGCTGAAACAAAGCGTCATACAAACAACTCGCGTTCGTCCCCAGTAAGAAAAAGCCGGATTAAGAGAACATTTTTGGTAGAAGAAAACCGACAACTCCACAGCATAATAGCGACAACCATTCCGTAAAGCGGAGCACAAGATGCGCTCACTGCCACAGTAGTGACACGTCTATACTATTGAGACATATTTACGTTCAGGCACTGTCGCAGCCATATTGACCAGTTTTTGTGAGCGGAACGCACGGATCGTTCTCACCCACGTCACGCTTGCCTCCAGACCATTCTGCTCCCCAATATCCTCCTCGCCCACGCAGCAGTGCCGCGCTGTCTGTCTGTCTGTCTGTCTTTCTGTCACATCTCCCTCCCCCCATCGACTAATCGGTGTCCCTTCAACGGTCAACCGTGTCCCATTGTGGTGCTCGCCGTTTCAGTGTTTACCGTACATTTGCATGTGCTTCTGCGGGGTTATCACTACAGTCGGCTGATCGGCCAACAGGTCATGGCATTTCGGCGCTGCTTCCCTCATCGATTGCCGCTGGCGAGAGAAGGAAATTATTGAGACGGCAAAAGAAAGTGAAAGTCGTGGGTCTCGCTCAGATTGAACAAAAATAACCCGCGTGATATCACTTTGGCCGTGTGCAGGACAACAAAGGAGAAACGAGTAGAAGAGGGGGAAGACACGTTTCCCCTGCCGGAGCGAGGGATTGCTGTTCACCATAGAAACGCAGTTTCGTGGTTGTGCTGTGACTAGAGATAATAATTGCCCCGAAAAGTGGCGGGCGGTTAGTTAGCGGTGCGACCAACCACTTACTGGATCCCTTGCTCAGGCCCACAATGCATGCAATGTGTGCTATTGTAGGCCAGAGAGGATGATGGGTACAACGGCTAAGGAATAGAGAAGCACAGTGTATAGTGGCTTAATGCGTGGCTGTCATCTCATCGCGGAAGTGAGCAGGGATCATTGTCATTTGCATCAGAAACGAATCAATCAATGAAAGGACGCTGCTGCTGCCACTGCTACCTCGCGCGACGATCCGATACAAAAAGTCTTGTCCACCGCACAAAGCAGCAATACATCCGGACAATCGGTTGACAAGCAGATTGATTGCCAACCTCGCAACGATTCTTGTCCATAGCATAGATCGTTACCATATCGATTGTTCCACCCGTTATTCCAACAAATTCCAAATAACCATCCAGCATAGCATGCGCTTCAACGTCGACTTCTCATCGGAGAAATATAATTGGTCGTTACCACGATTCCTGTCTGACTATTACTTCAACATCTCATAGTCGCTAACGTGTCCTGTCACTCCACGCGTACCCTTCGAGTGCTAGAATCCAAGTGGTTGTCGTATACGTTGGAGTTCGTTGGTCAGGCCTTCGCCCTGTACCTGCCAGCCGAAGCAGCAGCGTGTATCATGTATTAACCAACGTCTTGCGACGTGAGTTCCTGGTATCTTCAACATCATTAGTTGCCCTTAGTTCAGCGTTGATACGGTGCAAGAGCAGCAGCAGCAGCAGTGCCCAAATAGTAACTGTAGCTGCAGCTGGGCGGAAAGTTTCGGCGCATCCGTTCTCACTCACGGTTGTCCTCGTTATGACGTGAGGTGAGTGGTATAAAATTAAGGCAACAGCAGTTGCTAGACCCGTGTGCACGCGTCTATCAGCTAAACGACAAAATAGGAAGCTAATTTATAGCCAATAAACAAACAACAACAATAGTAGTGAAAACGAACTTTTTTTATTGTTGACCAGTTGTCCGGTTTATTTATTTAAAGGCCAATACACAGAATAAATAGGAGGGCACAAGATTATAGGCGGTTACTTGCTCGTTAATTCGTGTGATTATTTGTCAAATCGCGGAGAGGTGAAAATCTCACGTCCGCTTTGACAAAGGCCTATAATAATCGGAATAACCGCACAACAATTGATGACAATAATGGAAGCAAAATGGGGCTGTTAAAGTGATGGAAGAAATTATATTGTGAATTATCAACACGACAGTCTTGGCTAAAACTGGGGCAACAGCTGGGGCAAGCCAACGAAGAGACTAGTGAAAAACGGTCCGCTGATGTAAGTATTATCTGTAGGCGTCGATAGTACCGAAAATAGCTCTAATGTATAAATATATTGTTTGTCGGTAAGTAGCCTTTGAGATGTGTGCGAAGATAATTTCATCGAACCTCTAATAATAGTTGTTATTGAATATTTATATCAGCATAAACAATGCAGTTTGCCCCTGCATTAATTTTAACGCCCTGTATATGCGTGGCAAAGGTGAACGTTGTACATAATTAAGAATGTATTATTCCGGTACTTACTGCAGAATTATATTATTATGTTATGCATTTTGGTGACAGAATTTACATTTCAAACATGACAGGCATTTAAGGTACCGCAGATCGTACAAGTCGTATTTGCTCTTCCGTTAGAAAACTTGGTTCTAGTCAGCTGACAACAGTTGGCTATCTTATTTACTAAGCTCTGTAACTACGCAGGCAAGTTTCGGCATAGAAATCCGCTGCTCAAAGATACTGGGACGCACGTGCCTGTGTCCTGTCTCGTAGAGTTTAACATTGGTCGTACTCGAAAATATATTTTCTCACTTAATTTGGTCATTTTCAGTCCTGGTTGACGCTCTGCCTACGTTATTGTTTTGGGAGACTAACCCTGCTGCCTTGTCCTTAAGTGCGAAAAATCATATCATTAGCGTTTGTGTCTAACAGAGGTACGAGCCAATTGCCACTTGTCCTCCAAAGCTGTAACTGCAACTACATTTAAGTTCGGACAACGGAAATGAAGATACATTTCCAATAATAATACGGAATGTATATGTGGTGTGATTCAGTGAGAGCTTCCTCCCCTCAGTCTTAACTAGCTAAAGTTAGTTATTGGTATCCTGTGTTAGCAGGGACAGACACCCACTTTTCTGTAGGAACTGCAGAATCAACTGACATTTGTAAAGTCTGAAGGGTAAAAAGTGCATAATAGTTTTAGTGTATTCTGATGTATTAATCTAAGCTGTAGTCACCAACGAGTTCGTGATGAGAAGTTTCTCACGAATTAAGTCTCATGGCTTATTTTCGGCAAGAAAAGTAAATATTTATGTGGGTAAGAGTTTCTTCGTCCCTAGGAAGGAAGCGTTTACCTAATCAACTCAGATACACATCAGATGATTTAGATTTGAAGCCGTCAATACGTCGGAGCATGTTTTAGAAGCCATCGTTGTCAAGCGATATCTAACGCCAGTAAAATTCGAAACACCTGAGGGTACAAAGATCTTCTATGTATCTTCATTTATCACCATCATTGTGCACCCGATTGTTAAATATTTTCAAACAAAAGTGCATGCAAACGCGTAATGCGCACGGACGTGCACTAATGACCTTTTATTTGTTATTATATATATAGTTGGTTGTAGCAACATGATAACCGATATTGTCGTTCTTTACTTCGCGTTCTGGTATTTAGTATAAGCGGCATTTTGAACGTTTTTAAGAAATGGAATGTAAAAAAGGCGTGCAGTACACCCTCTCGTTCAGTTCCGTTCATTACTGTTGCCTTATATAGCATGCCGTAATTACAGCAGCTTCCATTTATAATATAATCCATTCGCAACTGTTTATAAAACAAATGCGTGCAGACGCTCATCGAAGTACCGACAGCTTTCTCAATCATACCTTGTTGTCTTCAGCGGCTGAGATTCACCAGGGTATTTCGTTATCTTCGAATACAGTGGTTACCGTTGTTTATATCAATAGTTGTTTTGATATTAGCCCGATAGATTTGTACAGAACTAGTAATTTTTTAGTAGTTGATGTATGTTCTCGTTGTATGTTATCGTTTGATGTTTTGGGATTTCTCTATGGCTGATGACATTTCTTTCGCTGATTTGGCTTACTTCTTTTTCTGGTCATCTCTTTTTATTCTGTCGTCTTTTTTTCTGGGCTTGGGAATGGCATAGACGGTAATAAGTGCGACGTTGAGCACGTTCACTGCTGGCACGCTAGCAGCTATGAGTAACTATGGCTGAGACGGAGTCAGACGCAGTAGTAGAGAACATTAAACAATGTGACTTTCTCTACCAGCTGATGATCGGCCATCATTACTGGCTGTAGTGGGCCTGCATAACTATTCGGATGCCTAGCTCGTTGCTTAGGGATCGACCTCTTTTTGTATTTAAATAATTGGAACTTCCGTCATGTTGATTTGGTTGAATGAATAAGAGTCATGCTTTTCCCTTTTTTTCCCGAATTTCGACTGATTCCGCGTGCATAGATTTTGTCCAATATATACACAGGCGCATCATAGACAATTATGAAAAGTTGATTATGCTGTAATGGCTCAAGACTAGCGTCGTCTTAGTTTGAAATCCGGACCTTTTGTAGTGGTAAATGAAATATAAGATAATACCGTATAATGGTGAGACGAGCCAGACAGATAAGATACAAGGTGGAAAAAAATAACGTCATCACAAGGTACCAGATCCATAACAGATTCCAGAAAGTATCTGTAAACAACAGGGGGCAAACGGCCCTGTTTGTTCTAGATGATATTAGGTTTACAATTAAACAGATACTGCCATAATTATTGCTTCTGCGAGAGTACCAAGCAAAGAAAAAACAAAGGCACTATAGAAATATTCTCAAAAAAGTATAGGACTTAATGTTGAATATCCGTTGCGCATGTAAAATCGTGCAGATAAACTTAGGTTTGCTACAAAAGTGTAAAAAGTAGAGAATCTGATGAACTCATCTATTTTGTTAAAGGATGTCTGTTGCCACCAGAATATTTAAGCCTCATATGAAATTGGACTGTTGTTCATTGATCTACAGCAATAGACTCGCATGTGGAGCCGCTTATACCCATGACCTGTGAAGTAATATGTGATGAATGAATGATGATATATGAATAAATAAATGAATTATGAAATATAAGATTGAAATATTGTTACCCGTACACGTATAAAAATACTTATAATATAATAGAATTAAAAAAAGTACTAAACTTTTTTAATCTTGAATGCATTCGGTTTTGAAAACAAGTATTACGTGCGTTGTCAAAGTAATACACCTGCGTGTACGATAAACATGGCAACTATCATCTATCGTGAGTTTGACATATGCTTCCTTGGTTTGTAACTCTTTGCCGTCGAGATGTAAGCACGATATAACTTAAGCGGGGGGCGACGACGATATATCGGGAGAGAAAGAATTGTAGAGATGAACACAGGGGAACAGACTCTGGCGTATACTTGCGTCTCTAGTCGTTCTCTAGAAAATATGGAAGTCCCTTGCTGACATCCATTAGCGTTACAAATTTCTAACATAACACAGAAAGTGATGGCACGTATTGTAATTGCCGAAACTGCAAGATCTTTCTTGCACGTAACCTAGTGCGTAAATCAGTGATTTATGCTAAAATCATCGCTAATACAATGCTAACCTGCGCGAAAGATGTGTTTGGATTGCCCTTGCCTTTTCTGCACTTGCCCCGACACCTTCTAGAAAAAGCGATAGATTCAGCATCCAATCGTACTTCAGTCTAGTTGAGCTGTTAGTGGTGTGATTATACAACGAAGAATATGATTTTGCATACCTTTAATTTATATAATATATCACCGATTCCAAGCCAAAACTATAGGTAAATGTTAACCAGCTAAGTTTCGTTCTCTCCTTCGTTTCGTTGATGAATTTTTTATCACCCGTCTAAAAATCGTAATGACAAAGTAAAGTTTCCTACCCCTAGGATCCATCAAAAGCAAAATGCGCTATCTACCGAACCCGATACCCCTGGCCTAGATCTGCATAGCAACGTAAACACGTGCTTAGGCCAAGGCTGGCCATTACATGCGCTTTCTATGGGTCTTTAGCTATGATAGACGGCAGCCATCAAGATTCTACTCTGTCGTGACCAGTGATGCATCATACTTTCTCTAGGCGCACAGGGGCAGCCAGCAATTGTGATGGAAACGAAAAAAATGAGACGAAGGGGACAAATTGATTTGATGTCTAGCCTGCCTTTGGAGCCCGACCCAGCCACAGAAGACACTGCTAATCCGATATGGTCGATATAACGTGCGTACTGCAAGTTCTTAGCTTAGCTCCAGTAATCAGATTAGCAGTGGTTTACCAATTCTACCAACCAACATCTAGGCCATAGACCCTGCGCCGAAAAACACGCCCACCAGCAGACTTGATTCGACTAACAGCATAATATATATATCCCTTGGCTCGCATCTGTTAGTATTAAAAATCTGAATGCTTTAGGCTCTTTTGTCTAATCTATCGGTTTCATACTCCATCTATGAGCAGCAATAGCCAATAGAATGAAGGTCACCAAATGTGTGCAAATCTAGCTGCGGGGTGTGTGATGAAGTGAACAGCTGGGGCAATGCACCTCGTGCCAACTAAACGTGACCATTTAATCAGCAACTAACCAGTTAGCCAATCAAGAATGTAACTGGTCAATCTGTGACTGGTGATGGCGTACCCGTTTTTCCTGAAGGTTATTTTTGTCATCGCTACTGTCGTCGTACTTCTCGGTATTAGGACGCTACGTGGTTTTCCTTCGTTGATGCAATTGCGGCTGAACGAAGGGCGCGAACGCACGGGACTTGATACTTTTGTATGGACGATGACTTTCGATCTTTTTGTTGTGGCTGCTGATGATGTTACAATGTTTTGTTTGTTCGTTTGTCTGTGTTTATCTTTGTTCATGCGGTTGTTGTTGTTGTTGTTGTTGTTTACTCAATTATTCATTACAGTCGGCTTTCGTGTGGCATTTGATTAAACGAGGCCAGACGTAGACAGTTAGACGACCTTGCACGGCCACACGCGTGAAATAGATTTCATGTAGACGATACAGAATAATGTGGGTTAGTGTATCTAGACAAATGTTGTGGTTCGGTCAATCACCGCAACACGGGTGGTTGACCTTCTAGCACTTAACCATTTCCACTTACTAGTTTCCAGTGGAACTAGCAAGCAATCGTATAGACACCCAGACATCTCTATAGTTTTTACGTAAACTATTTCACGGGTCCGTCCCGACTGGGTTGTCTAGATGACTATATTTTGCCTTTATACAGACGTGGTAAGGGTGAAGGCTAATAATCATAATGGCAATTATTTTTGTTGTAGTTGTCGAAGCAGTTGTACGCCTATAGATGCAATGCGATGGAGCAATATCAATGTTTGTGATTATAGCCGTCCAGCATTTGGCTAAACGGTCCTCTTGGCAAGTCGCGTTCGTGAGTGTTTCGGAATCGATAGCCTTGCAAATAGAAGCTACTTTATCTCGTGAAAAAAAAAATTTACCGTCTGCGCTTTCACGGCTAAACGCTGATTTTTACCAAAATGTCATTGGACATTACATCTTGTTTTTAGCTTTTTCGTTGTTTTTAAGCGCACATTTGTCTATTCGATATTACCAGAAATTAGGTAATTTTACCAAAGGAAAAAAATTACCAATCATTATTACAGCCGATCATTGGGAAATTCATTCGATGGTGGAAAAGGTCTGTCATTGGTTTAGGGTACTGCGATGATTAGTCGCTTACGATGGAACGAGCTATTCGGCAGAGACAAGTAGCCGTGGAAAGGAGTAACAGATTAAAAGGAAAATGAAAACGGTACCCAAGATATTTTACTGTTTTTTAAAAGTATTACACATTTACGGCAATTACTCAGAAAGCTAATTAACGATCCTTTGCGCTTTAAAGCATGTTGCAATAAATGACTTCCGAAATGATCTACCAGGCCGTCTATACTTGGAACAGTTGTCTTAACAAGGAAAAAACTAGGCTGAACGGCCCATCAAAGAATAACAAGTCAAATCGCAGTCTACTTGCGCAATGCCCGTGGACAAGAATCATTACAATTACAAGATTGTTGAAGGACGCTTGCGCCCGCAAAATTAAGTGACTCCTCTAAATGACTTGTCCTATAGTGTCCTGAGTTTGGTCCTCATACACTTAAGGAACGAGGATCTAGCAATTTACACCGGTATAAGAAGCTACTCTGCAATTCAAGATAAATCCTGAATAATCTGCACTGATTTTTCCGGCCCCAACACAGCATTCGTTGAACGAATGTACTCGCCTTCGGGCTAACATGTCCTCCATGCTCACCACTTCTAAATCAGTAGTAATCGATAAACCGCACGGTTGACATTGATGGCTCTACCGAGATACTTATAGCCACATAGGAACTATAGGGACGATTTCGTGCTAGGCTGAAAGGATAGGTAGGTTTCAACCCCTATCCTTTTTTTTATCCCCCCGTTTAAAACATCGTTTTTCAGGCACGTTTTTTTTAAGAAGCGACAACTAGTTCGTAAGAATTCAAAAAGTTCATACGCGCTCCTAGCTAATAGGATGGTCAGCTTTAGTGATGAGCAGCTTTTACCGGTAAGATTTTAGAAATATATTTGAACTAGTTATTGATGTGTTAGGCGCCTTGTAGGATGACGAAATAGGCATACTCTCAGAAGGTCACCACACGAAACTCCATCTACAGCTCGTAGCCGGTCCTACCTGTTTCTACCTGCCCTTCGAAGGTTTCGTAGCCACATTTGATCTATTAAAATTATTTTTTGAAACTGCGTTTTGACACCAGGAAGAGCAATAAGAGAATTGATGATAATTGCGAAAGAAATAAAAGGAGCGAAAAAATTAACCAACCCTAATATAGTTCGACATCAGGTACGCTAGGAGCCAATACTAGTGAGTTTGTTCTATTTACTCACTGCTATTATGCAGAAAATGTCATCGCTAGGATTCGAACCATTGATTGCTGGCTGCTAATGCTGCTGTGTCATATACAGACGATTGTGATTAGAGGAGTTTCGAATTCTAACCTTATCCGATTCCCTTTTTTCTGGTCACCCTATCTGGGTCCGATCCCTCAAAATACTACAGATATCGACGTTATCTTCAGAGACCACAGCGGTAATCTTCTTGAACGGTTGGAAGCTATAGTGATATATGCTTAGAAGATTTCGATCCCAGTAGCTAGGGCACGCCTGATCCTTACACCACATTGACCCGAAAGAGCCGAAAATTCTCACAGCAGTAGACGCATACATTTGACATGACTCTGCGCTTTGCAAAGCGTTCTAGATATTGTGCCGAATTTTAGCTCCTAGGAATGGGACAAGGAATTAGGTCAGACGAGCGCAAGCAGGCGCGCACCATGAAGCTGGGTTCAAGAGAGGTGTTATAATGCCTCATACATCCCATGTTCCAATGATAGTCTAACCTAGGAACCATAGAATGAAAATAACGGTGGTTCAATTTGGCTAAGTGGAACACCGAACCTTAGTGTACCCTCTGATCATCTTAACCTGTTTCCTTGTTACCACACTTTGATTAGCTGAGAGTACGAACGACTTTCTCATGCAGGGTGTTGCCAAACGAACCGGCTTTGTTATACGAGAGAAGGCAATTGTCAAGAGATATTTTCTGGTGACATTATCCATTCCAATCTAAACAACAGATATGCTAAGATGCATCATTGTTATTAGATATATGAATTCTGCTGACGTATGATAGTGAAAAAAAGATTTCAGGGTCGCTGCTAGTCTACCGGCGGCTGGACAATGGACTGTCCAACCACTACCATACCAATGAATCTAAATTCCATTTAGGTTAGCAATATAGCTCAATATTATTATGCTTAGATTTTCTGTTACATTTTCGACATATGATCGCTCACTATCACTGTAGCAAAAAAAAAAAA
>NW_019214196.1:0-16122 GCF_002532875.2 Varroa jacobsoni | reverse complement strand
TTACCGGCTTCAGCTTCCTGATGGTGAAAATTTATGCGACCGTAATCCCTAAACGTCTCATGGGGCGGCGCGAATTTTCAGCAAGTGTATAACTACGTATATGAATAGAATGTTTTCGTGACTGGGTGTACATAAGTGCTCTTTATGTCGGAGAGATTATGAAAGCGAGGAGGGTTCAAGGGAACAAAATCTGTGTTTTCCGAATAAAAACCGCGTGGTCTCTAAAAATGCTATTAGACGAAGGGTTAAACATTCAACACATGATTCTGAAGTTTTAAATTAAATTAAAAAATTAAACGTAGAAGCTGATTTATTTATGTGGCACCTGAGACAAAAATAGGTTCACACATAACACACGGTTTATACTGAAGGAGGATATATACATATATAGGGTGGGGCAAAGGACACATGATACTCGTAAGGGTTTTCATTTTACATCTGTTCAAGTAGCGGGTGAGTAATATGTAGTAGTAAACATAAGTGTTAAAAAACACGTAAAGTGTATTCTACTAAATGGTGGGCGCACGTTTTTTCGAACTGTCAGGGGATTTTTGTCCCATCACGTATGTATATCCAGCGGAGTAACTCCGAAACAGAAGACCAAAATACGGCTCTATTTATAAATCGTTCACCACCAATGCTTGCCTTTAAGTATGTCCATGCCTTAAATAACATGCGTAATGTGCGTATCCACAGATATTTCCTCAGGACTCTACACGGCTTCGTGGGCGTGCGTGTGTTTGTGTGTGTGTACGTAACTTAGCTGTTGTGTACCCTATATTCGATAAGTGGTCAGCTTTAGGACGGCATTGCAACTCTTAGTACAACACAGTTCTCTTATATACGTTATGCTTGTTGGACTTTTCATAACAACATGAGTATCTTGAAGAATATACCAGTCAAGGAAAAAAAGCGCTCAGAAACAAAATCAAAGGGCCACTACGGTTATAACAGAGTCCGTCCGAAATAGAGTACATAAAAGCCTTTTTTTCCGTGTCGGGAAGCCTTTGTGTGGTTGCTTTTGCCTAAAGGACATGTGAGCGGCAGTGCGCGCACATGGATACGAATGAATGTAAGTGTCATCGATGAATGGCGCAAGTCTAGGCTGAAATAAGTGGCGCCTGTGCCAGTTGTGCATCTAGGAACCCACAATCACATTAAAAAAAAACACAAATCAGATTTTTAATGGCCTGGAAAAATTACATCCAGTTGCAAGTATGCCATGTAAACAATGTTAGCCAAAATGATGATGGGATCCAGCGCAAAGCGTTCGCACAAAGGAACGCTTCTAACAAATAGAAGAAACGAGAACAATTCTGAGCCTTGTAAGGTTACAAGTGTTTGAATGTTCAATACGCAGTTATATGAGTTTCGTGATATCGCAGTTTATTCATGAAAAGCTTACAGTATGCTTCGAGGTATCGATGTTCGATAGTTTAATTCAGCGTTTTTTGTCGAGCGTGTTTTTTACGAAATACCTTAAAATTTTCTTTTTCTTTTTCTTTTTCCTTGACTACTATGAAAAATAATAATGGAAACAACAAGCGGCTTATCATTTACAACCGCCCAGCTCATTACCTTCACCGTGCGATTCTATAAACAAACAATTACAGTACTATAAATAAATGAAACCAACGTGTCCATAAAATCCAATTGCATAACGACACCCGCCGCGTAACTGCCTTCTATGCAATCAGTTACAAACCAGTCTTAAGCACGTTTGACCATCGTGCTACGGAAGCCGCTTCGAGATACGACATCTCACTAGATTTCTACTAAAACTTAAGCGTTACTATAATCCTTGCTAGCCCGATAACTGAAAAACAACAAACAAGTGTTATCATTGTCGCTGAACGAAACAAATGAAACAACTGTCTTTCTGACTCCCTGGTGAACGAAAAAGTTTTTAGGGCGTTCGCGCAGCGTCAGATCAAAGAGCAGCAGCTCGTAAGCTTTATAATCGTTGGCCGTAACATGCTCGAGGACCGACTCGGGATGGGTCTTGAGCTTTATACAATATTAAAAGACAACTAGCTAGAAATGCCGTGCTTTATATATTTACTAGACGATATTGCATATACCTGTATGTTATGATGCCATGATATGATGATGGCAATGAACGGAACATTTGTTTGTTTTGTCACCTGTGTACTCTGTCGTCGGGACAAAAATTACTCGCAGAATAAGAAAGAGATAGTAGAAGACATTTATTTAAAGCGAGTTTGACCAAATGTAACGATGAACTACGCTTCTATACATGCTGCTGTCAATACGAAGGTAAGATGTGGTGGAATGTACATAGATATATTATGGGAACGAAAAATTGGCCCATACGAAATCCAAATAATTAGTACGTTCTGTATAATATTATTGCCAGGTAGTAAGTTATTCTATTATAGTTGTATTTTTTTGCTATTTATTACAGCAGTCTCAGTATACAATCCTATATTAATTAATATTTTATTTCGATTTTTACTACTGAAGACGTAGTTAAGCTATTTTCGTTTTGCCAACATGGTATTATGTACAATATGATCATTAATTACCTTCATCGTCACTAAACAGGCAGTTTTTAAGCATGCAAAATCACGACGTCATTTTTTGTAGAGACAAACAAATGGAAAAAACATGCAGAATTGTCACGATCATATGTCGTCGCCGAGGAATATAACTTGGATCATCATGGACTTCGATCACTGAATTATTCTTTGCATCTACGACGACAATAGTATATGATAAAGTTGACGAGCCATACAAATAATAACATGCTTTGTGGTAGTGACGTGTCACGTTTTTTAGACCATTTGGTATTGGTTCGTTGTTTTTGACGAGTGGGGAATGAGATACATTGTGAAGTTTCGCCCTCAATCATACGCTTTTGTGATTATATCGTACGTGTTTACAAATCTACATACGAGTCAAATGCGCGTCACAATAAAGAGATCCAATGGACAGAATGTGTACCGCTACAGGGTTCGTATACGATTATATATATATTTGAAACCGGAAGAGAAGTCGAAAAGTGACAAGATGGAAAAATCACTAGAGATGAAGGAAATCAAGAGAACCGAGGGATATGTAAAAGAGCGGTGAATGGTAACCACAAAGCGAATAAGTGGAACTGGCCTCGAAGAAATTGTTTGCTGAATATAATAAATGCGTATCTTTGCGTTATTATATTCAATATATATATATATATATATATATATATATATATATATATATGTATATATATTGGTCTTTATTGCAATCGTGTAGAGTAGAATATTGTTCCAAGGAAAATAGAACGTTTACAAAACTTTCTTTGGTGATTAATGATTAATAGTTTCTATTAAATTTGACCGATTTATTCCTATTTAATTTGGGCGCAAACTCAGCTGAGAAAAGGATACGGAGTCTTTAGTCATCTAAGGTGAGGTGATACGTGCACAATGCGACATAGATGACTGCCCTGAAGTCTTTTTTTGAACACATACCATATCATCCTATGTATCATAATAAATTAGAAAATAATATATAATACATGCGAGAACGATATATGAAAAATATATTTTCAGTTTTCATCACCACTTTCCAAAGTGCAAATGAAACAAAAGTAGACATATCAGAATGTGATTTTTGTCTGTTTTTGAAGTTGCGCCGAACTTTCCCGACAATTCAGACCATGGCAGGCCATTGCTATAGGTAAGCGGATATGCACGTGGCCTATGTACTGTGTTCCAGGGGTGCAGTCCATATAGTAGGCGATATCATCAATTTAGTTCGTTTGGTTGCAAATTTAGTTGTTGAATAATAATGGCAACTACTCTTATTGACGCCGTTTATTTTTTGAGCTATATTATGAATGCTTTGCTTTCTATTTCGTCTCCTAAAGAATTTTAGCTGATACCATTTCGATATTCTGAGCTATCGTTACCTGAGGGGGTGTAGCTCAGATGGTAGAGCGCTCGCTTAGCATGCGAGAGGTACGGGGATCGATACCCCGCACCTCCAATCACTTTTTCTACAACAATTTTCAATTGTTTATCAAAACTTTTTTTTTTACATTCGTTGTACGAACATAAGCAGCAAACTGTGTATACAACCAGAGAAATTAATTGTATGCATAAACACGTTGCATAATAATGCCACAGGTTATATTAGAGGGTCGCATATGTATCGGGGTCAACAAAGAAGGCTTTGTGTGTAACGCCAAAAAAAACTCTGTATTTAAAATTAGATATGAATTTGGCCTGATTGTCTATAACGATCGTGCTGGGAATTCAAGTTGTGTCGCTTTTTATTAATATTAAATCGGTCATTATATATATATATATAAATATATATAAGGCTGTTACAAAATCATTGCCAGTATACTATGGAACATATGAAAGAACAAATAAACCCAACAGTTCTTATCAATTTGTCTGTCTTCAGTTTCTAATCAGCACACCTTAAATTTGCTACCTACGCAAATTCTTTGTCACAATCTTCATTCCTGCACCGATCGTCGCCCTATGTACTAGTTCTAATCTGGCTAGGGACATGCAAATTGTTATTACTTCACTGTTTTTGACAACGACGAGGAACTGTCGTGCTCTGATCACGTAGTGTGTAGCCGTGATCGTATAGTGGTTAGTACCTTGCGTTGTGGCCGCAATAACCCAGGTTCGAATCCTGGTCACGGCAGCTACTTTTTGATCCAGCCAATCTGGTTTCTATTTAAGGAATAGCATGCGTGCGCACAACGCCGGAACCCGTATTGATGTCTGCTATAACTGATCAGTGGTGAGTTGTCCTGCTGAAACGGCCTAGATAGATACTTACGCAGTTCGCTCGATTTTAACTGTTGCCACGCCATGATTCGACTGATGCAGACGCATAGCTTCATGGCTTCAGTCACATGGCTTCATTGCGTTGCACAGGTGCACCGTGAATGCGGAATAGCATCAGCCGATGATACAGAGTAGGTGATAACAGGCACCTCACCATAAGAACGTTGTTGCGAACAGCATATTTGTTTAACGCACTTCGCGTTCTTTGTTTTTCTCTCTACGTGACGGGTAAACAATTCACCATCGATACCATTCGTTAATATACCTGGTTAGGTAGTCGTTGTAACTATTAGGTACCATTAATTGGTAATACTAAAAGTACTATATATATACATGTATATAAAGACACAGGAACCAATCAACATCTTACTCTAAGCAGACCACAGAGGATCTACTATAAAATTGCTCTCATTAACTGTTTTTCCGTATGTGTCACGAGATAAATGCTACGTAAACAAACGCTTTTTTATGTGACATAACATTATGATTGTTGATCTGACTCCAACATCGGCAGCATTCGAGTCCAACTAACACATTTACGCATATTTAACTCTTGGCTATCAGTGAGCATCAGAGAGGCATTAATGGATATCTAAAGTTTATGGTAATAGTTACTTTATTTCATATAGAATATTTCATATAGAATACCCACCTGCCGGCTACTTTGCTAGATACCTACGTTAAGTCGGAGATATTGGAGCATCGGTTTTAACTAATATAAGGTAAGGTTCTCTCTTAGAACAGAAAGCAAACTCTGAATTTCAAGGGAGAAATGCAAAAAAAAAAAACAAAAAAAAAAAAAAAAGAGTGATTTCTTTTCGTTAGCCGTTCGACTAAACACGCTAAGTAAGTGATAGTCCCGAGAGCGTTTATGTACAGGAAAAATCTTCATTAGCTACTTAGGAAATGACCATTTTGTAGTTTCAATGTTTATAACTTTAGAAACCAGCAATGCTCTTAATTTCTTCGTGTGATTGGGTTTGCCTACGAATGCTATTCTGGAGAGTAGTCATCTACTGTACGAACCTACTTATTCATAGAAATCTCACTGCAACGCGTTACAAAGGTCCATCTAAAGATTAATTAGCCATTTTGCCACATAGAACTAAATGTTTTGTGTCAAATCTATTCACACTTTGTCATTTCACTAAATGTAAGCTCCTACAGAGAAATCTATTACTAGATTATGTTCGAGCGTAAAAGCGAGAAGCTATACAATATTAACGAATAGACCTATGTTTTTCTTCTATTTCGATTATTAACAGTACGTTGTGGCGCTTACCAACGATGATTTTTTTAAGTACCTCTTGCGTTTTCGCAGCGATGCAAAATTACCAATTACTCATTATTCAGCTTTTGTCTGACACGCGTTTCACAATTGTAACACCGATGACTAGTCAGCGCACTAAATCTAGACCAAAGGCCAGGTTGTCGTAAGTTCTCCTAGGAACTGTTATGGATCGCCAGTTCAAACCCGCCATTCGACTATAGTAAACACAATATGTATAGCTCGTATCAGTTTATGCATCAGACCCTGACCGACAAGCGCACGTCTTCATTTGCCAATTTTAGAGGCCACTGCTGTTTGAGCATGTCAAGCAAGGATTATGCGTGTCATTTGCGGAGTCTTTCTACTGTGCTCAGTACAACAATTGAACAGTAAAGCCGCACCCTGTAATGGCCACTACGTTCAAATGAGACGATTTTAGCCGTCCTAATCTATCGTACTTGTAAGCTTATTAAGAACAAATGTTCGCTAAGTAATAAAACCGAACCTTGACTTTTTTCCTTATGCCGTTCTGGTATTGCGTCAGCGATCGCTGATTGATGCGTGTCAAATCTATATCCGTCCGATCTCGATTCAACAAAAAGCTTGCCTGCCAACTCAAACCAAACTTGAAGCGAAAATAGAAAGACTGATGGAATCAACGTGACTGGCACGGAGAATAATTTGCGAATTGCATGTCTTCATCACCATTTTCACTATCAGGAGGCGTGACCAATTCAAAAGGCTTTGCGGTCTTTCTTCATTTTTAAATAGCCACTTCCCGCACCAACCAGGCTAAACATGCTTCAATCTACGGACGAATTCTGCACAAATAGCGAACATTGGTAGTATACAAAGACAGCAGCATTAAAAGTCATATTCGTTACAAGAGAACTCAGAGGCCTCTGCATGTCGATCGGTGCTCCTGCTATTCACCAGATCCACAAACTCGGCTCGGGAAATATATCTTACTTGGCGGTATTTGTTTACTTGATTCTATCTAACGGAACCAGAACGAAAACTATCCAATGCTTTTTCCAGTACATTTTTATGTTCTACACAATTCTACAAAATGACACCTGAGAGAAAAAGGAAACGCAGTGCACAGTTCTGAGCAAACATCTGGCGGTCTACTTGCACCGTGTTCTTCCGATAGGGTTTTTTGTCCGTTACCCATATTTGGTCGTTCTGTTATTTTTGTGTGTAATTTAACAGTCCTGCTGCGGTTTATCATGCTGCCTGATTCCCGGATGGCCGTTTTTTGCCGCACGTTGTTTCAGAATCGCAGTAGCATGGCTAACTGCAGAACCAGAAGACATCGAGCAGTCTGATTCTTGAAGGCTCGTCTATTCTCGTCCGAATCGGTTCATCCCATCTCGGTAGCAGTCACAGAAACGGCGAGACCACTGCGCTAGCGATTGCCCCACGTCCAGTTAGAGTAGTAGTTGTAGTTATCACGGTAATTGCGGCTGAGCTCAGAAGTCTCTACCTTGCAGGTATGTATCGGTAAAGTTCCAGAGAAGAAAAGGCTTATGTTCATCTCTCCGTGCAACTATCGATCGAACCTTTCCGGCGTATCTCCTCCGTCCACAGGCCTTGTATAACGGCGTTTCTGTCCACCCTTTTTGGATCGTTTTCACCCGACTTCTGGAACTGGACGGTGACGATCAAACGACAACAAAAACAGCGTTAACGTGCCATAAAGGTGAGCTGGATAGTGAAGAGTTTAACTAGAAGAGCCTGGTACGCCTCTGGGTTTGTTCATTCCTTACCGGCAGCACGTTACATACAGCACTTGGAAGTTTCGAGTAAAATATACTGCAGCAACAAAAATATCAACTCTCGTCATGACAAACTCTCTTTGTCACCCGCCACCGCTGCGTTGGTGGCAGCCGATTTGGACATCGATGTTGGAATAGAATCACAAGTGCTGACGAGGTCAATGAGAGAATCCGCAACAACGCGATTCAATAGATCATTAGAATGAAAATGACAGCCAGCATAAGCAGTCAGAGGAGAATCGAAATTTAATGATCGATGCGATACGAAAAGGGTTTGCACTTTGGAACCTGGAACACTACAGCTGAACAAGACTATGGGAATGGAGGTCGACTGACTGAGCTCTTTGGAGACGCTTGCGCGAATGAGACGGCGAACATCATCACCAGCGTCACCGGTGGCGGCATTCGAAGCAACGGCATTGCGGATCGCCTTGGCCGTCCCTTGTGTGCCTAATTGGCTAGGCTGTAATGTCCGAAACGTTGGTGCGGATCGTTACTGCGATGTCAACTGACCCCCTATCCGAGCAGAAACACTCGTGGATTGCCCCAGGGATTCCAATAGGGATATATGCATATCATGCCAGATCCAGATCAGCCAGTTTATAGATCGAGGGAAGCTTCTTTCAGATTGGCGTGATGGGCTCTATATACCGTTGCGAATAAGAACAAAAAGCTATGAAATACGTGTTAAAACAGCCAAAAGGAATGTATCTTGCAGGCCACAATTGTCGCTCCATTCCACTAGTGTTCTGTATAGTACTATTACGATGTGAATATTGCTTTTTATTTACTGCTGGGTGTCTATGGCAGAGAGTACGGAACCGGATCTTTGCGTTATATTATAGCATAAATTTGTTAGCTTGTATGATTAGTTATTATATATATTATATATTAGATAAATGCTTAGATATGTTAATAATTGTCTGGCATCAAGGAGAAAATTAATTAATCATTGAAGATGATACTATTACTACACTGGCTAGTGATTAATGACTGGCCCTCTAAGGGTTTACTATATCTACAGGCATCTGCATGCATCGTTTGCACGTATTGGCCGGGAGTTTATTAAAGGCAAATCTATAATACATTATTGGAATCTCTGTATGTTCTTTGTGGCTGTCATAGTATTCGAAAAAGGAGATTACGCTTGTCTAAGATATAATATAATAATCCCCATGGTGTGACGCCACAATCCTGTCGCAGCTTTTGTAGCCGTCTAAAGCAATGATTGACAATAGTGTCGTACGTAAAAGTCGAAACATTTATCCCTAGATGTGTTATTTTGCAACAGTTAGCCACCCTTGCATTATCCATATTTCAGGGGAAGAAAACTATTTCCACTGAGCTTAAAATCCACATGTGAGCTTTATTTCCTGCGTGCAATATACCATATTTAGGCACAAACAACTTAATACATGTCCTTATTGCACGTCTATATACGAACTCCTTGTTTCCTACGATCAAAGCCATCTCATTAGACTATGATATACGTAAAAATCAACACGTATCCAAAGCGCACATCTAATTTTGTCGTTTTAAAAGCAGCTGTAGCAACGTTCAACGATAGGTACACAAGCCCCTATTCGAAAACTTTTCTATTTTCCTGATCTATCTTGCTAAATATCTCGGTGTTGTCATTTTTTCCTATTAGCAGTTGTTTCAACTCCGTACTCCTGTCCTCCGTCCCAATAGGATCAAATAGCATTTGGTTATGATGCATTCCTGTTTTCCCTCTTATCTTTTATATCGTACATTTCGCCTGCTTCTAAACACCTAGTTCACCATTTCTCTGCGGTCAGTTCTGTGTCATTTTTCCAGTTGTGTTACATTATACATTATATTTCTGACCAAACATATTCGTATACGTACACAGCACAATGTTTTAGCCTGGCTATAGCAAACGGAAGGCCTTAACTCATCCATGAGTCATCTGCAAAGACATAAAAAGAAGGATAGATGGAGAGAAAAGCTTTGCGGGATGAAAAAGAGGTACCTTCACTCAGTCACTGCCCCTTACGTCTCGTATGATTGTAATCGTCGCGCGCGTTCGCCGTATCTTACCGGACGCGCAGCTCTGTTTCGGCACCAGCTAGCTAACCGATAATTTTTTACGGTGAACAATACCAGCTGCTGCCGATCTGACGGTGAGATAAGCGCTATGCCTTGATTTTCCGAAAAGATTATGGCAAAAGACTGATTCGAATTGGGCTACGGACGGCTAGAAAAGGGCCACTACGTGTTTTTCAGAGTTTGTCTATACCTGTGTTTTTCTTCTGGCTGCCGAGATGGTGCAGTGGTAACGTGGCAGTGAACCACTATGTTGCCTATTAAACTTAAAGATATGTACGGTGGTTTAGGTTTGAAACCGGACGTAGACGCGCCTTGGTTCGTGTTGATAGGAGCTAAATCTGAAACAATACCTAATAGCATGAAATGTAAAACCCGAAAAATGCCTTTACCGTGATAGGCAGCTACAGTGCACAGCATGTCGTTGAGATAGAACGCAAGAGAGTACCAAGATATAGTCTATCATCCAGTTACGGATAAACTGTATAACAAACGAATTTCTATGTTAAGAATTTTACGTCTGGTACTGCCATTAAGCATTCCATCAGACCGACGGCTGGCTCCCAGCAAACGAACCTATACATTAGCAATATTAACCCCAACTGTCAATTTTTGAAAACTCATTGGCTATTTATCTCTGCCGTAAGCTTAAAAATAGATACAGCCAGTAACCTCATTGAGTCATTGATTTCCGCGTTGTTCTATATTAATTAACTGTGATGTCAGATCCTTACGGTGCAGTCTACTATAAGAAATGTTTGCGTGCGAAAGATTCTAGATTTGCTTATACTCAGCCGATTTTTCGTAGTGTACTAGTGCAGTGTAATATTGATATTTTTTACTATACGAGGATAATTAAGGTACAAACGCTAAGTGTTCTTCCAACCAATTATACAAAAAGTGGGCACAACATGACTTCCTCAAATACCGATTTTTTAATCGTACATAACACGTGCCCGTCTCCAGTTCATACTACCTCTACGGGCGGAGTGTGCGAATGTGCCTTCAGGGGGTCGTGTTGTGGGTCATTAGGGTCTTATGTTATTATTTCCTGAGTTATTCATAGATATCAGTCTGTTGATTTATGGCACATAGACACGCATCCCCAAGATACATACGTAAAATCATGTGAGCTTGTTATTTGCTGCTAAGTTACGTTACAAATAACTTAGAATGAATCAACGAAGCGTGACGATAATGATGTGGGTAATGCCCTGGAAAATTCCGCAGAAAAATACCCGAGCTCATTGCGACGTTTACTTTTTACGCCTCTTTGACCACCTAAAGTTGAGTCCCTATGGATATCTGCGCGTCCAGTGAATATCTATATACAGTATAAATATTCATTGAACGGCGCACCGGCTAATGCCACCACACATTGATCCGATGCTCAGCTATTATTACTTCTGCGCATTTGTTTCCTACAGCCAATGACGAACAGACGACCCTAACCAATATATAGAAATGACTAGTCGCGTCAGCTTACACGAATCCTACCGCGGACCTACCGCGTAAGCGCTGTCGAACCTACGACGCGTGTGTTCTACCAACGGCGGTGGCGCCAGCTACTGTCGCTTTTACTTAAATCGATGCCGATTCTTCTGGTGGGTTCTATTGCTTTCTTCGTTTTGCGTTTCGGGTTCGAATTTGGTTCTGCGCGAAAGACCCTGACAAGTACCACTTGAGAAAGCTCCATATACCCGCAACAGATTGTTATTGGCTATTATTAAGCAGTGAGGCATTCCGGTCCAGAGTTATACACGCAGATACACATAAAGGTTATATATTTCTGCCTAGATGTCTTTGTCTATGTACATACAACATGCAATCACGTATGTTCACGAACCGCGCTGCTAGGCAAAGCCGCGTCTCAAACAGTTTTCCACATGCAGCGTGTCGGGGCGACCCCCTGGCGGCGGCGAACGACCACTGCAACAACAACAACAACGGCGACGACAAATAACCGAGAGCAAGCGCGGGACGCGCAACCCCCAATCTGCTACCCCATGTCCCGACGAACTCTAACGATTTAGTCCCCTCTTTCTTCGTGTTCAGGCTCTGCCATCGATATTCTAGCGCCCGCATGCTGCTGTTGGGATTATCGCTCCGTTGGCTGCTTTTCGTACATGGCCGCACTCCGCTGGCGGCGGGTTCGGCAGCATCGAGTAAGCGCGGCACCAACGAACCCTCTTCAAGCTGAAAATGTTCAACTGGGCGCTACCGGCAGCGATGGGGGTAGGGTTGACGGATGCCGCGTTTTTGAACTGGTAGCTCTTTTTGCTGATGCTCTTCAGGATTATTGCTTTAGGACTGCTGCCGACCGGCTACAGCATCAAGCCAGGTTTCCCGCGCCACAGGCCTGATAAACCGAAAAGGACCTCTAGCTGCTACGACGCGCTTCTGGCGTCCGCCGCCTGGTGCCTGTCGTCTCTAAGGCGGTGGTTAGTTGTGGCGTCGTCGGAAGAAGGACGCCGGCATCGTTCGACACGGCGGAAAACGGCCGATAATGGTGCTGCGCACGGTGTTCGTAGCGTCTGTGCTGCGCGTGGTGGTCGACCGATAACAGTAGCAGCAGCAGCAGCAGCAGCAGCAGCAGCAGCAGCAGCAGCAGCAGCAGCAGCAGCAGCAGCAGGCGAGTAGTCGACAAGCATCGAACCAACGCTGTGGTCGAATGCCGACAAGAAAATCATGTGATGACTGTATGATTGGACCCGTCATACTGTCGTCACCGCTAGCCTGCAATTCACTGGTTGGATCCATGAACGTTCGAAACCGCTAAACGGCAACCTCACCCTGACTCGGATCCGAGCAACCAAAAAGACCTAGCTGATTCACTAACTGGCTCACTTGAGCAAGGCCCGTGCGTGTCGGAGCCGCCTGCACAGTTCAAACCTCGGAAACCAGCCGGTTCGCAGGCTGTACACAGCGAATCTGCTTGTCGCTCCGCCGCACCGAGGCTTCGGCGGCCCGTGGCGCCGTAAACGCGACTAGCATTTTTAGGAACGGATCCAAAAACACAATTGCTAGATTCAAACGGAAAAGTTTCGGCGCGGCGGGACAACGACGCGAGGTGACGGAGAGGTTCGTTCAAGAACGCAACGAGGAAGGCAGGGGGTTTGGGGGGAGGGTATGGCTAACAACATCGACGAATATCTCTAACTCCGATCGGATCGGAGCTGCCGGAGCCTTGCTAGGTTGCGGCTGCTGCTGCCGCTGCTGGGGGTTCAGATCTTAGCCGTACTGGCGCCGGCTCGCAGTCGGTCGGTCGGTCGGTCGGTTACCACAGAAGCGAAGATATAGGAAGAAGAAAAAGAAAAGAGAAAGGACGATCCTTTGGTGCGGCCAGGTTTTCGGCCGAGAGTCGCGTCCACCGCCGTCCATCGGCGAACCCCGACCCAAAGAAATAAGTATAGAGAAACAGTGGTTGGAGCGGCGGCTGTAGCAATAGCAAAAGCGGCAGCAAAGATTCTGCCAGCAGCGGTAGACGAAGCTCCGACGAAACAGAACTCTCCCCCCAGCCAATGCTATGTTGCTGGTATAGCTGGTGGTGATCAGAGGGGTTCTCGCCAGCCCCTGGACCAGTCGCCCCGGGGGCAGAACCACCGCGGTCAGAAGAACAGCTAGAAAAAGTTTAGAGTGTAGTTGCTTCGGCATCAGTAGTAGACAACCAGCGCGCCGCGTCAAGTTTCCGAAATTTGTTTCGGCATGCCGACAAGAGTTAGCCATTTGAAGCGATGCTTAAACCGTTCGTAAAGTTCGAAGCTTGTAGCAGTGTGCCGTATTTACCGTGTAATTCCACCTGTGGCCGTTAAAGTACTAGCAGTCATCCTCTAGAAGTGACGCGGTTTTTCAGTGAAGTTGGTACACGTTAGCAGTAGCCACTACTTTCCGCGTCCGCCTGCAGTGGCCAGCTTATGAACTGATTGACAGTGCTACGGTTATTTTTCAACTGTGTTACGTGCATCGTTTGCGTGGCGTGCTTTTGTTCCACCATCGCGGCAATGGCCCGTTACCGAAGCGTCGAATGTTTACCTTCTCCTCTCTCGTCGTTACTGCCTGAATACCAGCGTGCTTCAATGACAAGCGCCTTTGATACAAAAAAGACAACCGTCATCGTTAACAAAAGGCAATCCCAGCCAGTAACATAACTTTTTAAGCTAGTTGTCAACAGTAAAAAGTGATGATTTCATAAACACATTCCCACCGAACGCGCTAAATGCCTTCTTAGCTCGTTGTACGCACAACGCTGCTCAGAGAAAATTCCGGTGGTAAACGCTGACGTATATATGTATGGCTTCGTTTTTGGGTGCCTCAAATTTGTGCATCTGTCCATCACCTCCATACTTGATGCTTACCTTTGACCGTCGCTTGTTAAGTAGAGCGAAGTTACTTAGTGAGTCCGATTCAAGCGGCTGCTTAAACATCATCCGATCGCATCAAATGCCTCCTGTGAAAAACTAATGTTTACGCGAATGATTTTCTATTTTATAAATAAGCATAAGGATACAACCCATTTCGCAAAAATAAAGTATATTAACATGTAACTTAGTTATTTATGAAATACTTTCAAAATAATGTCTACGAAAGTCGAAATAGGGACATCAAAACAATATCTTGAAAGGACTTTCTGCAGGGTGGAATTGTTATAAGAAAAAAAAAATTACTATAATTCCTATTTCAAATAGGAGCAAATCATGTCTACCTGCTAATATGGCAAAGAATAATCTTGTTTGGGATAGATGTTAATGTCAATATAGATAGTGGCGTACGACGTTGCTGATTTTAGTAAACAGGATGCTGAACACAATGTAGACCACAGTCGTTGGTTAGGGGAATCCACATAAATAAATGCCTAATCAGACATGTTTTTCCAGGCGACCGGTCCGCAAATCTGCTGAAGTTCAAAATGCGCCGACCATTTAATCAGCTCTGGAACTCAACAAGCTCTTCGAAACAGTTATTCACACAGATATTGTTCTAATAAACTTACAAAACAGTCTTGAATATATACCACTTAACTATTTTCATTTTGCATCATCGCTGCGTGATCCATATTACTGCCCACTATTACGTCACTATTTGAAATGAATTTTCCGGCACCCCAGTTTCCTAAACTAATCTCTTACCTTTCGTTCTCTTGCAGGTCGTTCTCGCAAATCAAAAAAATCAAAAATGTTGCTCAACACCGACGTCAACGACAATGATAACAACAACCAAATTACCCCGTGCGAAGCGGCTGGCCAGCAGCTTCACCGACCCCACGAATGCCCTCTGTGTCATAAAGGTTTTACCCGCTCCAATCATTTAGCAGATCACGTGCGCCGGCACACTGGCGAACGGCCCTATCCATGTTCTTACTGTCAGAAAAAGTTTGCTACGAAAAGTCACCGACGCGAACACGAACGAACTCACGTCGGGGGCAAACTTGAATGCCACCTGTGCCCTTCGAGATTCACCCGACGGCGCCAGGCTTTACAGCACCTGCGGGGCCATGGAATCGACACGGCCTTGCTTGAGACTAATATCAATATTTGGCCTATGCGGATGAATGGCACGATCCCGACCGATCAATTAAGCCCCGAATCTCCACCAACGCCGGAACCTGAACAGCCAAGCACGACAAGCTGCGTTTAGAGAAAGTTTACAATGGAACATGTGAGATGAAGAACGTAGAAGTTTTGAAAAGTAACTGAAAGAAATCGACATTGGCCAAAGAGCGCACCATTGAAATGTTCGGAAAAATGTTGCTGTATGATGTATGTTTTTACGATACGATGTCTTGTTACCAAAAGGAGGAACTCAGGTTCATACGTTTTATTGCTACGGTTTACTGATAGTAACTTTACCATTAATCCATTTTCTGATGTTACAATCGTTTTATCACCGCAATACTCATTTTTTTTTTATGTCAAACATAACTTCCTACCTTTTACTATTTAAACTGAAAATAAGGGACAGATTTAGTAATTTTTAATTAATGTGCATGCCTTAGAAAATATTGCTCAAATGATGCCTTCAATGATGAATTTACACCATATTGCTCAAGCTTGGGTGTGATGAAGTAAGTGCCTTTTATCATGTGTGGCAAATGGCGTTAATCAAACGAAAAACTCATGCGGATGCCGGTGGGTGCTTACGCAACGAATCCGCCGTCGACATCTTGCTCACATAAAAGATAAGCCGTGCAAACTCT